>NC_133343.1:23393553-23633553 GCF_030506205.2 Paramisgurnus dabryanus | reverse complement strand
CTTTTATACTCTTATTGCTACCTGTCCCAACTTTTTTTGGAATGTGTAGCTCTCATAAAATCCAAATTGAGCCAATATTTGGAATGACATTTCAAAATGTCTCACTTCAACATTTGATATGTTATCTATATTCTATTGTGAATAAAATATACGTTTATGAGATTTGTAAATTATTCCATTCCTTTTTACTCACAATTTCTACAGTGTCCCAACTTTTTCTGATTTGAGGTTGTATATATATATATATCTATATATATGGCTGAACCCCCTGAATATTAACTTTCGTTCTGGACTCCATTTCCCATAATCCCGCATGCCTGGACTGATTAATCTGCACCTGAAACTCATTGGACAGCCTATATAAACTCTCTGGAAACATTCAGTCAGTGCAAAGTCTTGATTTGTACCAGCTGTCATTGCTGAGTGGTTTGCCTGCCTGCTTATCTATCTGTATTTATTGATCTTTATTTGTTTTACCCGGTTTATGAGTATGTTGCCTGTTTCATGACTACGAGATTTGCCTGCCTTACATTGCTGTGTTTGCTGTTGTTTGACCTTGCCTGTTGGAATATGAGTGTGTTTAATAAAAACCTGCAGATGGATCCTCAGTGTCAAAGTGCTTTGTTACACAAGCAGTATACAATAAGTTACATACTAGTTTACTAAGAGTACACTAACAGAACACTTCTGCATGTACACTTGAAGTATATGACTAATAAACTACTAGTTAACTAAAAGTATATTAAAAGAACACTTGGAAGTATACCTGCAGCACATAATAAGTAACCTACTAGTTAACTAAGAGTACACTAACAGAACACTTGCATGTACACTTTCAGTATATGACTAGTAAACTACTAGTTAACTAAAAGTATATTAAAAGAACACTTGGAAGTATACCTGCAGCACACAATAAGTAACCTACTAGTTAACTAAGAGTACACTAACAGAACACTTGCATGTACACTTTCAGTATATGACTAGTAAACTACTAGTTAACTAAAAGTATATTAAAAGAACACTTGGAAGTATACCTGCAGCACACAATAAGTAACTTCGAGTTTACTAAGAGTACACTAACAGAATATTTGCATGTACACTTGAAGTATAAGTCTAGAAAACTACTAGTATACTCATGAGTTCACTTGCATTACAAATGAAGAACTAATTGTGCACTAGTTGTACACTTAAAGTTGACTACTCTTACACTTATAGTACACTTAGAAGTATACTTTTATATACTAAAAGTGGGCCAATTTAGTCCCAAGCGGTATTCAAGCAGTACACTTACAAGTATACTACTAGAACATAAATGTTAGTATACTTACTACATAAAGTATACTTAAAACTATACTCCAACATTACTTAAGTATACTTAATAAAATTAACTTGAAGTGTACTTCTTTTTCGTAAGGGTATTCAAATATTTGGGAGACTTTTTGTACTTGGAAATAGGTATACACATCATTTACTCCGATTTAAATAGAATTTCACCCTGTTATTTCACTTGGAACAAAGTGAAATGGAAAGTGTAATACATGTACTTTTCAGCTGATGTTTACAGTTTGACTCTACGTGACAGATCGTGCTGATTCACTCCACTTGGTTCATTTGCCAATGGCTGCGGAGAGAGTCATTAAAGTATCTGAATATGCATGTTATGTAAATTTTTGCAAGATGGGCTTTTCATGCTCGTAAAATGGATGTAATTATTTGGAAATAATTCAGTAACTGGTGTTGTTTTTTAAGTATTGTTTTATGCCACATTTTCCACTCAACTTAAATCAACTAAAATTACAATAAATTCCTTGTGTTTGGAAAAACAGGCTGTACGTTCAAACAAATTACAAGCTCACTTCTAATAGTTAAAAGCCATAAACAAGTGGAGATTAACAAAATTAAACCACATGGGTAACCAATAAACTACATTAGCTTTAAAGGGACACTCCATTTTATAAAAAATAAGCTTATTTTCTAGCTCCCCTAGAGTTTAACATTTGATTATTTTTACCGTTTTGGAATCCATTCAGCTGATCTCCTGTACCACTTTTAGCATAGCTTAGCATAATGCATTGAATCTGATTAGACCATAAGCATTGCGCAAAAAAAAATAACCAAAGAGTTTCGGTATTTTTCCTTTTTAAAACTTGACTCTTCTGTAGTTCCATCGTGTACTAAGACCGACAGAAAATTAAAAGTTGTGATTTTCTAGGCCGATATATGGCTAGGAACTATACTCTCATTCTGGCGTAATAATCAAGGACTTTGCTGCTGTAACATGGCTGCAGCAGGCATAGTGATATTACGCAGCACCTGAAAATAGTCCCCTTTGTTACTTTCAATAGCAGAGGACTATTTTCGGCCACTGTGTAATATCATTGCGCTTCCTGCAGCCATGTTATGGCAGCAAAGTTGTTATGCCAGAATGAGAGTATAGTTCCTAGACATGTCTGCCAACTTTTAATTTTCCGTCGGTCTTAGCACATGATGTAACTACAGAAGAGTCAAGTTTTAAATAGGAAAAATATCGAAACTCTTTGATTATTTTTTAGAGCGGTGCTAATGGTCTAATCAGATTCAATGGATTATGCTTAGCTATGCTAAAAGTGGTACCGCCAGACCCAGAGATCGGCCGAATGGATTGCAAAACAGTAAAAATCAAATGTTTAACTCTAGGAGAGCTGGAAAATTAGCATATTTTCTAAAAATGTGGAGTGTCCCTTTAAATAATTATTCTGACAACTTTAATAACTACTGTATTTATATCCTTCAAGATGATCTGACTTATCGCATTCCTTCTTTCACCATAGGCCTCCCAGCTACTGGCTAAGGTACATCCTCTCCATCATGTACTGCAGTGAGAACAATCAAATAGGCTCCTACATGGAGGAAACGCGGACCTGCTCCTGTCATTACGAGCACCCGTCCTGCCAGGGTGTCATTCCGTGTTATGTGGGAGATGGTCCTCACTGTGCCTCCTGCTCTTACGAGAATCGCTCCCGGTGTGCCAGTTGCAATCCTGGCTACATGCTGAGCCAAGGGGCCTGTAGGAATACTATTCCAGATTCCACCGACAACTACATCGGTTTTGAGACAGACCTTCAGGACACCGAGCTGCGCTACCTTCTGCAAAAGAAAGATGGGCGGATCAGTGTCCACGCCATGTTCATAAGCAATGACGTCAGACTGAACAATTGGTTCGATCCCAGCTGGAGGAAGAGGATGCTGTTGACGCTGAAGAGCAACAAGTTTAAATCTAGCCATGTTCACATGCTCCTGGGGATCTCCCTGCAGATATGCCTTACTAAAAACAGCACCCTGGAACCTATGCTGTCCGTCTACATCAACCCATTCGGAGGTAGTCATTCCGAGAGCTGGATCATGCCCATTGACCAGAACAGTTACCCTGACTGGGAAAGGACCAAATTAGACATCCCACTTGACTGTTATAACTGGACCCTGACTCTGGGTAACAAATGGAAGACCTTTTTCGAGACTGTGCACATTTACCTGAGGAGCCGCGTAAAAACGGCGTCGGCTCAGGGGAACGGCACCGTCCATTTTGAGCCGTTGGAATACATGGACTCATCCCGTAACCTTGGCTACATGAAAATCAACAGTATGCAGGTGTTTGGATACAGTATGCACTTTGATCCGGAAGCCATCCAGGACTTGATCCTGCAACTGGACTACCCGTACACGCAGGGCTCGCAGGACTCGGCCCTGCTGCAGCTGTTGGAGATCAGAGACCGGGTGAACAGACTCTCTCCGCCGGGCCAGCAGCCTCTGGATCTGTTCTCCTGCTTGCTACGCCACAGGCTCAAACTTTCCACCACAGATGTGGTCCGAATCCAGACCGCTCTTCAGGCGTTTAGCGGCAAGCAGCCAAACTCAATGGAATACGAAACTACCAAACTATGTAGCTAATAAGTCACTGCAAGGTAGCAGTATATTTGTTGTGATTTCATTAACAGTAGTTGAATGGCCTGGTATTTTTTGGAAAGAAAAACATCGGACTCCTAGTGGGATACAGTGATGGTTCAGGTTATCTTGATGTACTGATAAAATTGGCTGCTTCAAGAGAATGGCCAATATTTTGCCTTTTTACAATAACTTGCAGCTTAGTGAGCAAAGTGATGACTTTGTTTTTTATTTTCATGTCACATTGCCAAAATTACTGTAGCTTCAGCATCAGTACTGATAAACATACATGAACGTTTTCTGGAAACAGTGTCTTAATTTTTCACGTTTTCACCTTTTCGTTCTCTGTATGTTAACAGAGGCAGAAAATCCATGGTGAGCCAAATCTTGAAAGTGTAATCAGGCATCGGTGCCTGTGGAAAATGAAGACATCTAATGTATATTTTTTTCTATTCTGTCTGTCAACACTGTAACTTTCAAAAAAGTGTTTGTCAGAATATGAATGTAGGAGGAAATCAGTTTAAAATCACACACCGTAAGCAAGGAACTAATATATTCTGTTTCATGTACATTTATTTTTATAAATCTATTATTTGTGACAAGTTACAAAGGTAATGTCCATAAAATGTATAGAACATGAATTTGGTATTACTCTAAATAAAAGTCATTTTTATGTGCCGTCTGTAAATACTTCTATCTTCTTCAACTGCACATTCATTGTTTTTTTTTTTAAATAAAATTATTCAGTGCCAATGTAAACTCTTTTATAGGGAAAGTTCATCCAAAAATGAACATTTTGTCATCAGTGACTCACCCTCTTGTTTTTACAAACTTGTATAAATGTCTTTGTTCTGATGATGAAGATATTTTGAGCAATGCTTGTAACCAAACCAACACTGAAAGAACAAACTTTTCGGTGTAGTAAAATATATTTGATTAATCCCTTATAAATTCTTCATAGTAATATTACCATTAATTGAGAACTAGATTTTCCTCTGAAAAATTATGATAAATACACAATTAATTCATGTACAAAATGAACTGTGCGGGAATAGTAAGTCATATTATATATTTTTATATATTTTAAATATTTAACTGTTTTAGTCACTGCACATAGTCTTAAAATAATTAAGTAAATTTAATTAAAAGCTTTAGCACGTTTAGGTCAAAAATCTGAGTTCATTTAACTTCTATAAAATCCATTAAACTTAAACATTAAAGTAAAATGAACTTAAATTTATTTGCACATGTTGTAAGTAATACCCACAATCCTTTGTGCCTTAATATTTAGATTTTTTTAAGCATTTTCACAGAATAAGAACTGATAAGTACCTTAACTACTTAAATATTTGTTAATAAAATGTCATAAAGGTTTAATCTCTTATGTTTTTAATGTTGTTTTCTTGTAAATGAACATTTTTGAAGTCACCGTTCAGGTGATCAGTGTTTTATTTTATTTCCTCCACAGTGCATGTTAAAAACACAGTTTTGTGTGTGCTCATGTGGACTTAGACTAGTCAGTCATGAATTTTGTGTTAAAATGCCATTTATAACACTAAGAGTAACTAAGTCTATACAACTATGTTAAAGAAAATAGCAAAGAAAAATTACAATCTACCATAAAACAGTAAATACGATTTTTATAAAGGTGCAGTGTGTAGATTTTAGCGGCATCTAGTGGTGAGGTTGCAAATTGCACCCCTCCCTTTCGAAGCACATAGAGAAGCTACGGTAGCTATCACAGGACAAACATGTCATCATCTGAGACAACGTAGTGGCAAACGCGTTCCGTATAACAGTTTGTCCATTTAGGGCTACTGTAGAAACATGATGGCGCAAAATGTCGGCTTCCATGTAGGGGACCCGCGGTGTATGTAGATAAAAATGGCTTATTCTAAGGTAATAAAAACAATAGAGTTTATTATATAAGGTCTTTATACACCACTGAAAACATAATTATGTATATTATAATGCAGTGCTGTCAAAAGATCATTCTAAAATTTACACACTGCACCTTTAATATTTTTAGGACAGCAATGTTTCAATATTCAAAACGTAATAGACTTTACCTACTGTAAACGATTAAAATAAAAAAAAATGAATTAAGTGGCATTTACTTAATTATTTAACAAATGTTTTTGTGCATTATTAAGTAGATTTATTAGGTAAGTTGTACTTTAAAAAACGGTAAAGTTTACTTAAAAAAAAGTTAAGGCAAAGATTTTTTCCTACATTCATTAATTGACATCCATGGTAGGAATAAAGAATACCATTGAAGTAAATGGAGCTTTTGATCGGTTTGGTTACAAACATTCCTCAAAATATTGTCCTTGATAGAAAAATAGGCTTCACTTTTACCAAGAATAAAACATTTTCACAGTTTAATAATGCCAGTTTTTATCGCATGGACATAATTAATGTGCCTTTTAAAAAGCAGGGAGACAGGTTACTCTAAGATACCTTGACAAATCATCTACCAAGACATCTGACTTGCAACATGTCAGACAACATGTCAGACAGACGATAAAACCAGGCCCAAGCAGGAGCAGTTTTCGATTGCTGCTTTAAAATAAACACTTATTTCGTTCCTCTACTTTTATCCTTGGAACACTTGGAGACGAAACAAGCCATATCATTAGAGAGCAAACGTGGTAAAATTGCTACCAAAGAGAAAAGGTAGACAGCCTTTCTCACCTTAATAGATAACAAAAACCTAAATGAGCTATTGATTGGTCGGCTGTGATATATCTCATTCATTTAGAGGGGCTACAGAAGAGCCAAGCAAATCAGTATTATGGGAATCAGTTTCCATAGGTGAAGTTTACAGATAGGGGTACGAAATTCTGGTGATCAACAACTGGAGAAAACATTGTGTTGTTTTCTGCAAAGCCAGTTTTACGACCCTAGATCACAATGGCTGTGTATGTGAAATCCATTTGCCTGGCAATAATCAAAGTAATTATTTACAATTATGATGTGTATATGAAACACATGTTTCCACAGCCATTTTGTCTCTTTTTCATTGCATCTTGGCCCATAGCACAGTGTGTTTACTACAAATGCAACAGGCCAGGGCTGCGTTTCCCAAAAGCATCGTAAGGTTAAGTTGATCATAAAAACGACTGTACGAATCATCTTAGACTTATTGGCCATTTCCCAAAAGCATCGTAACTTAAGTAGCACTTGAAAATCGTCGTAGATCTACGAGTGCTCTGGAGCAGTGGTTCTCAAACTTTTTCAGCGTGCGGCCCCCCTTGTGTACGGAGCATTTCTTCGCGGCCCCCCCAAAGAAATTTTATGACAAAACTGTTCTAAAACTCAACTTTTAATTAAACAAACATATTGAATGATACAAAGTAGTGCTGTTGGTGAGTCGCCTTATATTTTTTTAGGTTTAATTCCACAGAATTCATGATAAATGAATTTATTTGTCATAAAATGTCATAAAACTGGGGCCCCCCTAGCACCATCTCGCGGGCCCCCTGGGGGCCCCAGTTTGAGAACTACTCAACCAGTATCGTAAGTCGTAAGTGCATCATAAGTTACAGAGTTACATGCATGGCAATCGTCAAATTGAAACTAAACTTTACTCCTGTGCTATGACGATAATGTAATGTTTTAAATGTATATTTATTCATTGGGTTCTTCTTTGTTTATTGGTTTAATATAAAAATTAAGGAAATAAAAATATTTCAATCAACCATGTGCAAGTTTTTTTAATCTGTGATAATATTTTATTATAATGTTCTAGTAAAATTTAGAAGGCAATACTTTAAAAGACTAAAGTTTTGCAGAGACACATTATTAAGCTCTTAGCTCTTAACCAAAGGTTGTGCTTACTATCCCATATGGCAAAATTTTTTTTTTAATATATTTTAAAATATATTTCAAAATATACAAAAAATGGCCAAAAATATATTTGCTGAAATATGTTTTGGAATATGTTTACAAAAATATATTTTCACCTATATATTTTTTGGCCATTTTTTGTATATTTTGAAATATATTTTAAAAGTAAATACATTTTAAATCATTAAAAATATATTTAGTCATCCATATATTTCAACTCAAGGAAATATATTTACGTCATATTTGAAGAAAAACTTGTTTATGTTACGAACCTGTAAACATAACAGTTTTAAAAATGTTAAAATTAAATATATTTCCAACTCAAAAATGTTTAACTTTATAAAATTAACTTGTTTTTAGCATATATTTAAAATATTTTTTTTTTTTGCTGTAGGGATAATGTGTCCAGTATGCATAGAACAGTGTATAAATCAGTGCTGGTAAAGTAAGTGTACAATAAACATTTTGTACATAGAAAGGCATAAATATTAATATGAAAAAATAATAACTAATAATATAAACTGCAAAAGGCGTTGCACAATGGGATGAGTCCTAACTAAATGTGGAAAAGATTATTTCGCATGGCACAAATTTTTAAAAAAACATTTATTTAGTCATCTTACAATATTAAACAATATTATTACATGCACATCGGGTAAAGATCATTAGGCTAAACATAAAAAACAAGAGTCTGCTACAATTATGAGTCATTTTATAGGTGACATTTCAGCACTTGACAAACAGATAGCGACTCGTAAGAAGCACTTAAAGAGGCGGGGTGCATGATTTTTTGAAAAACAATTTGGAAAGGGGAGTCGGACCGAGTACCAAAACACACTTGTAGCCAATCGTTGCCTGGGTTGCATATGTGTGGGGCAGGTCTATCAAAAGAAGGTCCAGATTCTATCGGGGTAGGGGCGTGTTTGTTTAGGTGATTTCAAATATCAACATCGGCTTTTCAGATCATGCACCCCGCCTTTAAAATATGTTGCATTTGGTCGTATTTAAGTGCATCTTTGGGAAACACACGTGAAAGAATAACGACGATTCATTAAGTAGCTCGTAGAAAGCACTCTTAAGTGCTAAGATCAATCGTTATCGGGAAACTCAGCCCTGTTCGTTGCTGCTGTTTTATTTGCCAGATTCAAATGATACATTTCTATAGTCCCGCCTTCCTCATTTGGTCAGAAACACACCTACATATTTCATCATTTTAGTGCTTCTCACTATTAATAAAGCTGTAAGTAAAAACTCCCAATAAAATGGTCGATTACCAGACAAATATCTTGCATATTTCTTTTGCATTCAGTGCATGTTTGGAAGATTAGCAAACATCATATCCTTTAAAATCTGTTAGGCTGTTCTGTATAATTTGCCTGAAATAAATAAGGCCTGAAGAGGCAAAATGTATTCAAGTCTTAACCGAAACTAGACTCGATAAAGGCCCAAAGAGGCAAAATTTATTAATCTTTAATAAAATAAAAAACATGAGGTGTGTCATTTATGTGGACATTACTGCTTAGGACTTTTTAGAGGTTCTTCTTGAAACTCATTTTAAAAGCCACTAAGAGCCGGTTTTACTATAGAAAAGGGGATATCTTAAAGCCACAATATGTAAGATTTTTGTAATAAAATATCCAAAAACCACTTGCACCATGCAATAGTTATCCCAAAAGTTCCCAGTGATTTGAAAATCCAGAGTAAATCGTTTTTTTTTAAATAATGGCTCGTTCCTTGTCATTGTCGTCTATTAATGAAGTAATATCCATGCTAGCCTGATGGTTTTCGGCTTGTACAAACTATGGCAACGTGTGGATAAATGCAAAAGTGTTGGTTATACACCACCTAGCACACAGCTGTTGCAGCTAATTCATTATAATAAAAATGTATTCAATACCTCATCTTTGAACATGACTATTAAATTCCATATCTCTGGATGGTCTCCCATCATTCCACTCTCCTTCATAACGTCATTAAGCTTCGCCTTTGTTATTGTTTAAAAAAATTCTTATAGTGGTAAAATTGTGCCTTTAATATACAATAGCATAAAAGCTGAGTTGCAAGACATGACTACAAGTTATGTTTTTTTAAAAATACATTCTGAAAATCGGGTCCAAAAATGAAAAAACACAGCTGCTGGGTTAAATCAACCCAGAAAATGATTCTTTATAATACCAAAAATGGGTTAAAACAACCCAGCACATGATAAAATACAACCCAATGGATTGCAATTAATGTTCATGAATGGGTAAAATATGAACAAACCCAACTTTTGGGGACACTTTAGATTTGAGACCTTATATAAAAACTATGTCAAACATGTCAGACTGTACAGTATACAGTATATTATAGCAGTATTTTAGTCTCAGTTGTCCCAGTTGAAGCATTGGTCACTGTCATTGTCTGTCAGCTGGCGGTGCAAAAGTTTTGACACTGCCAGAACTTTGTCGAAGGATAACTTCTAACATCGTAAAGGCAGAAAGTTTGCTTTTCTAGAATTACATTTTATACAGTAAGTTGTTATATTAACAAGACTTAAGAATATATTTGTATTTTTGTAAATACAGACCCTATATCTTTTCTTAAATTTATTTCAGTAGGTGTCAAATCAACCCATAGATCAAAATATTAATAACTTTCCTAACTGATTAGTAATGAACAAACTGTATAATACTTTGACTCTTCTTATGCGCACTTCACACATCAGACTTTAATTGTTTTTACATGGTGTTACCACATTTCTTTAGATCTGTTTATGCGAGAATGAGAACAAAAGGTTATGATGGTACATCACGTCTGCAGCAAAGTGGAGCACAATAAAATTAAAAAAGCAATGTTATGAGTCAGAACTGTACATTAATCACCAACCTAATTAAGACATACATTACAGTAAGCACAGGTGCCTGCAAAAAAAAAAGAAACTGCTGTTTTTTCAGTCTCTACAACATTTTTATATTTTTGGTACGTTAATATTGGTCAAAAGTGCACTTTTCATTGAGCAAATTGATCATTGATCATAATATTAAGCCTTTGATGCAAGTCAAGATGCAATGTTACATTTACATCACTTTGGGTGATTGACAGGGCCAGAGTTGGTCTCATTTTCAGCCCTGGAGTTTTATGCCTTAGACCGGTCCACTATAGATCATGACTAACTATATTAAAATAATATCATTAAATCCTCAGTAGCCTACAGAAGTCTGCAATAGTGTACTATTCTCCTCTGCAGCCTTGCAATTCATTGGTTTTTCAAATATATCATTTTCAATTCAGTGCAAATACAGCCTAAAGAATTATGATTTTTGGCATAACCGTGCAGCCGTGCAGTACTATAAGGTATTTTAATATTAATAAATTAAACTTATTCATAAACTACTGAAATGGAACCAATGTGTTTTCCCCTATATTCCTATTTAAAAATGGTGGGTCGGGAGATTACCTGTTTATATACAATACATCAAGCAAGATTTATCAAGTATACACAGTAAAGCATGTATATTGCCAAATAACATAAGGTAGGCCTACCTTGTGTCAAAAAAGAACAAATATATAATGGACTTTCAACTATTAGTTTTACTTGAGTACACATGATATTCATATGAAACTTATTTTTTTTGTAATAAGCTGATGAGTTTTGCATCAAATAGATTTTTGTTACTTTTGCAATAGATGATAAATAATGACGATTCATAGATGATAGTTACATTTATTTTTAGATGTAAAGATTAAAAAGATTAAGACTAAAATAAAAGATAATTTGTAGATCCTTTTCCTTTTAGAGGCCATTTGTATTGCGCTCAAGTTTATTTTAAATCTCAAATAATACTCAAAATCAGTGTTCACAGCCAAGCAGAGATGGGGAATCGAGTTTGAGACTCGGACTCGAGTGCGACTTAAGTCGCACACACAGTGACTTGAGACTCGACTTGAGACTCGTCCTCATAGACTTCAACTCAACTCGGACTCGAGCCGCGCTACTCGTGAACAATGTTAATTTTAGGAAACGTCTGATGAACCGTTACCTACAACCTGCCCACGACGTAACATGTGATGTATCTGCTCCGCGCGCGTTGCCACACATTAGCGAACATTCATGTCGACTGCACCGGCCACTGCTGTGCCATTCATCTGAAGCTTTGGGTAGTGCTGTGACGGACCCGCGGTTCAGCTCGCATGGGATTCGCAGATTAATATGCAATTTAAATAGGGTAAGTTTATCATTAACGTGTTTCTAAGGCTTGCAATTGTTTAAATGGTTAAACAATTTAACCGCAAAAAGGCGCTCAAGTGAGCAGATTTCTGTACGCATATGCGGTTAAATGTGTCCAGTCCAGCTACAGTCAGGTCCAGAGTTGCGTTACTTTGTGTCATACTGTAGTCCATTAACATACATTTGCTGAATAGAAGAATGCAAAACAACGTAACGTTTTTATGTGAAGCGACTGCTGCATCTTCTTCCCGAAGCGCTGTTTGGATTTCGCCCTCCGCCTGTGTGTGAGAACGCATTTAAGTGCCCTCAGTCAGTAGTGCACATACAGAGAGAAGTGTTTCAAAAGTTAAGCCAACATAAAATCTTTCTTTTCTTGACAGGGCACATACACACAAAATTATCTCACAGTATTCTTTTTCTAATAAAAACATTTGTCGGGGCTTATTTGTTCTTAAAGAGACAGTAACCTTAATTAACCTACTTAAGTCTGTGTCATTTATGTTAATCAAAAAACCCAAGACAAACAGAAAATCACATCTATTGCTCTAAAAATAATAATACAAATATTTAATTTGTACAATAAAGACAGTGTAATCATCCATTTAATTTGATTTCTGTACCTAATGCTAATTTCAGACCTTACTTAATGTGCAACTTTGTTCTTTTTTCTAAATGTTTGTAATTTCTTTATTTGTTATAAGAGTTTTATTTGTTACAACGAGACTTGAGACTTGACTTGGACTCAAGCTCAAAGACTTGAGACTTGACTTGGACTCGAGCTCAGAGACTTGTGAGCATTTCTGCAGCCAAGCGCTTTGAAAAGCAGAAGAAAACGGAGCATCCTGCGTTTTTGCTGTTAATGGACCCTAATGCAAGAATTCCTCCAATAAGTGGTCGGGACTCAGGACACAATCAGCTTGGGCATAAAGCGGTTGGGTGACAAACACGACCCTCGTGGCCAAAAAGCAGACTGGCACACCAGGAATTCTCCCGGCCCTCCCTATGGTCAAACTGGGCTTGGCGATTGACCTTTGATTTGCAAAATTTACACAGATCCCATTAAGATCCCGTAAAGACATCAGGATATGATATGTAATTGTAATGCACTTGGTGGATTTTTTCCACAGTGTCATAACTTATTATACTCTAAGATTTATCTCGAGAAACCACATGCATCCTTTTTTTCTGATTCGATCATAAACGAATGAGTCACATACCATTTCATTAACCTGGTGAATGATCTCAGCTTCAGTGCAGTAGTGAGAAGCACCTTTGTCTCTGCTTTATTGCAGTTTGCAGACGGCATTGTTCCTGCCTTTTGTTCACACAGTACATGTCCATAGAATATAACAGCAATGTTACTAGGTCCCAATCCCGGGCCAATTCCAGAATGTGTTTGCATTCGCACATAAGCCACTGACTTACTATAAAGCTATACTGATAAAATTGGACATTATTACAGTATGTTCTTGATTTTAAGTAAAAAGAGATATTTTTTCTTGTGATTTAATACATCATGCATTTTATGATTACATTATCAAACCTTTTCATTATCAAAAGTTTCTTATCATGGGATGCCAAAAACATAAACTCTGATCCATGAACTGTTTATCATGTTTGCTTTTATCTATTCCATTGAAGATTCAATATTCCCCAGAAGAGCAATTTCTGCAACCCCATTCAGTGTTCTTCATAGTTCATCACACAAGCACAATCAAGACAGTCCCAAAGTGACACCATCTCCTCTATGGACCTCAGCCTATCCAACAGGAATATGTGCTCTCGTATAAATGTAATGGTTGCACTAAAATATGATATTAATGCTTGAAAGTGAAATAGGGTAGGGACGATTTTTTTAGGTGAAGGTGACACTGTAACAAAAAATCAAGAAAATTGTTTCTTGTGTAACTATCTCATCTTGCACAAGGTGCCCTAGCAGTGTGTGACTACGTCTAACAAGAATAACTTGGGTGGGGTGCACATGGCAGGTACTGTAATTGACATTTGTGCGAGTCTAATACTTGTAGTGCAAATGTTTAGGGGCATAAATTATATTTATGCACATTACATTTTGCTGCCTGAGGGGGTAAGTGAAACTAATTTAGTGGCAATAAAAATAAATTAATGGACTACAAGCATCTGAGCACATAAAGAAGTAATTCCGCCTGAAAGTTATATTAACATCTAAAGTATGTAATTGAGGAAAGGGCCTCATAAAAAGTAATGATTTTACAAGCCAAAAATAAATGTACGTCTCGCTGGAATTATCCGAGTTTCAATCAAAGCTCATCAGTTCCATTTGGATCAAGAAGACATGGATCTTTCCCAGTGTTGAAACCGTTTCAGCATCTTTAATGAAGTGAAAACAGGGCATTCAGATGTGGCTAATATAAGCTCTCAGGAAAAATCGCTCGGGCGTGTGAAAAATCAAAAGTATTTACATTGATCTGCAGCCCTTGAATATATCAATAACCACTTAACGGCTATTAGGTTATCTAATGTATCTTATTAATCTGAATAAATTAGCATGCATTATTCTGTTCTATGATGCTACATTTATAGATGGATACCTCGTATCCACTGCTCACGTGCTGTTTTGTTGCTATGGATCTTGAAAATGTAAGGAAAATAAGGGATATATAATGGATAGTTTTCATACTTTTTGTTCACCTTAATATTTTTATTGGTGTTGTTTAAATTCAAATTTCGGTACACTGTCAATAAAAAAGGCCCCTATAAAGAGTGCACATTAGTACCACAGAGGTACATATTGGTACCAAATGTACCTAAAGGGCTCGTTATAGTTGTGCGTAGGTCCTACGGTGTAGGTTCCGCGTCGTTTTTCATTTATACTTTTGCGTTGTCGTCCCCATCAACGTGCAAACACGCGCAGACCGCTGGTAGGCAGTAACCACGCGTGTAAGCACAGTAGCAGCATGACCGTCAAAGAAGAAGAAGCTTGGAAAGTTAACCCACAAACGAAGAAGAATCAGCAACTTGTTGTGTATGATTTGAGAAGACCTGCAATGATGGAAGTAAATAAACAGCGACTTTTGTTGCACATTGAGTTAAATCACTCCTCAACTTGGCTCATCTTTGTTTTCACCGTCGCAAATGGAAATACCTATGACGCAGTTTTTTTACCTGACGGGAGGGGTTCTGGTAAACCAATCACATCGCTTGTGGTCCACGTAGAACTGACGCGCTGTTAAAATTTTTGCGAGGTGCACGTCTTAAATTGGGCTTAAATAGTTATATGACCTTTTACACTACCAGTGTATTAACACATACGATACCAGTCTTGGTTACCAAAAAGCTAAGGGTAGGGATACACCAAACCGATGCCAGCGAAGTAGCACCAACGAAAGCAGACTGTGAGGTAGGCTCACATTGGCTGTACCTAGGTCCAAAGTTGTCCTGACACACCAAATCGATGGTCAACACTGGACTGTAGCATGTCTGTCCAGCGCCTAACTTATATACCAGCAGGTCCCAGTGGTTGATATTCATTACTCATAACCAGGGGCGTTGCTAGACATAAAGCTCTACTGGGGCACAGGCCCCCCATTTTTTTATGACTTGAAAGCCTGCTGTGTGAAAGAGGTGTGCAACACTTCTATACAATGTCCTTTGCTTAACCCACTATTCTACAGTGCAACAGTTACTGCGAAAGATATATACAAGTGTATTCTTCATCATACCTAAAATTATTAACATGTTTGGAGGCATAAATGGCATAACATGTTTGGAAATAATGACAGCAGAGAAATATTTTCTACATTATACAATGATAGCAATGATTAATAACTTATTTTTACAAGAATATTTTAAGAAACATTTTATGACTGCTATACTATATAATCTCAGTCACAGTTACTGCTAACTGTTTGTGTTAAATATTAGTAAACTAAATATTAATTTCATATCTGAAAATACAGAACAGTATATCACATACATCTGTTGATTTTCTCAGCAACGATGCAATTCTATAGACTTGATAAGAGGTTTTCCTGAGATTTTTCCTCTAATGTTTGAGACCTGACAGGGTGAGGATGTAGTTTGTCTTACCTCCCTTAAACGTTTCATCTCTCCTTTCTTCTTCTCTTTCCCTGCTTTGCACAAAACATTTCTGATGTCCATCTACAGAAGCCAATAATGATCGAGTCAAAATAATATTAGCATTATTATTTAGAAACTTACTTTAGTTTCGTTATGCTTTCGTAAGCACTCGCGTGGCGTCACCTTTTGAATGTGGTTGTGCGCGGTGAACGCAAACGCGCGCGGCCATGGATACGTGCGTGCACGCGTCAATGCGAATGCTTCGTCGCTTTTACAAGCCTAAATTGAATAACTACTTTGCATAAAGATCCGTTTTTGCCACGATTGTCTTTGTAAAGGATTGCACTAGTTAACTGCTAAAATTTAAACTTGAGATTTACACCGGGGCACAAAAGATTTACACTGGGGCACGTGCCCCAGTAAAAGGGGTCTAGCGACGCCCCTGCTCATAACAGTAAACCGGAATAGATATAGTGACAAATACAAAACATAATCAAAGCAGCGCTCGCTTACCAGTTTCATATAAAACTAACTCACCACAAATGGATACAGGATATACTGGTAATGTCTTTTAAGCCATATCCTTTTATGATATTCACGTTTTGGTATGAGAGATGAACAATTTATGTTTATAAACAGCTACATGTCTGGAACTGCCGAATCTATGTTGCATCTATGTACATTTATATCTATGGTCTGAGCTGATGTGATTGAGTGGAGGTGGGGACTAATTTGCGTATTCTGCATATACTAAATTAGGAAAAGGTGTACAGTTACATTCAAGCTGTTATAACGCAATAACCCCCTCAGACCTGAATTTTCCAGTGTTAGTACCTTATTTTGATTGATTGATCAGCATTTTATTGGTTTGAACTAGGGCTGTAACAATATATTGATATATGTCTAAAATCGATTCTGCATCGCAAGGCTGCGATTCTGTGTTTCATGCGCAGCTTGTGCGTGTACTATGGCGTTCTGGTCAGTAAGAAGTCCTTATCAATCTAAAATCATTATGAGTCGGAGTCATTTATTAAGTGCATTTAAAAAAGCAACAATCGTTAAACAAAATCATTCAAAATATTCATTATCATGAAAATACCTGAAACAATCTGAAGAACGGCGATATAAATACTCTTGTAGACATTTCCTGGAATAGGGTTTGTAATGCTTCTTCTTCTGTGGCACTATTGTAGTTTCTGCACGAGAGTGCCCTCTGGATTTTTAATTTTATTTATTTTTTTATTCATTGAGAAAATGTGCATTTGCGCGATAAATCGTTACAGCCCTAGTTTGAACCACAAAACATGTGATGTCCATTCCGGTGGACACATGGTCTGAAGGGGTTAAAAAAACATTTGTAACATGAAAAGCATCTACAGATGCTATTATAGTGCTCAAAGATGACGTAAGTGATAAATTAATCGACTACAGGGGGACTTTAAAGGTGCGACATACCAAACTATGACAAAAGAGAACATTTGTGGAACTGGGACTAAAAATCTTCCAGCTATAGTGCTACAGCCATTAAGACTTAAGTTTTTCCAACAAACCCCATTTTCCCCAGAACGGAGTTAGGTTTGGGAAGACAGCTAAAAGTAATTTATCTGCACTGTTTCACTGGTTTTGCTGTCCCACTTGCTCATTTAAGTAATCTTCCACAGAAATCTCAAGGTAGACAGCCTGATTTGTTTTTAATTAAAGTGTTCCTTTCTGCATACCTGTAAGGCCGAGGGTCTGAGAGTACTACAGAAGTAATTAGCGTGGCTCCTGCTTTCTTGTCCGATCGGTCCCATTCTGTACAACATGGACCAGCATGCACAGAAGGCAATTAACAGGGACTATATCCATTAACTTTATAGCACATGGAATTATGCGCTGAGCTCAAAGTCTGTCCTTATTTGTAATGACTTGGTCCCCTAAAAAGTATTTTAACAATGGCTGGTTTAGGGTTTATGTATACTGTAATAATAAAGCGTGAACTGTATGTCAGCCAAAGTATATACTGAATGTAATAATATAAAATTGCACCACAATTTAATTTATTTTAGGGTAGTAGTTATTTTTAGATGCCAGTTTTACAGATACCCTTCAGAGCCATTAAACATGCTTGCATGAAAGCATCGCCAGAGGATTTACCAAATCATACCAAAACTATACCTTTTATGTCACTGGGGTGGTACCCTAAGGTTCTATTTTGTACCTTTACAAGTGTATTAAACATAATACGAGGTTGTTTCGCTTGGTTACATTGCTGAACCTTAAAGGGACACTCCACTTTTTTTTTAAATACACTCATTTTCCAGCTCCCCTAGAGTTAAACATTAGATTTCTACCGTTTTGGAATCCATTCAGCCGATCTCTGGGTCTGGTGGTACCACTTTTAGCATAGCTTAGCATATTTCTTCATAATAAGTGCTTGAATGAGAGTATAGTTCCTAGCCATATCAGCCTAGAAAATCGCAACTTTTAATTTTCCGTCTGTCTTAGTACACGATGTAACTACAGAAGAGTCAAGTTCTAAATAGGAAAAATATCCAAACTCTTTGGTCATTTTTGAGCGCGATGCTAATGGTCTAATCAGATTCAATGGATTATGCTAAGCTATGCTAAAAGTGGTAGCGCCAAACCCAGAGATCAGCTGAATGGATTCTAAAACTGTAAAAATCAAATATTTAACAAGCCTATTTTTTTAAAAAAAGTGGAGTATCCCTTTAAGGATCTATTGTGTACCTTTACCTGTTTTTCCATTAACCCTTTTCCCCCTTAAATTTAACTGGTACAAAATTGACTTCTTCAGGTACATAAAAGGTCCTAAGCATATGATTTTGTACCCTAAAAGTTACAACATTTCAATGTGTTGGATACCCATAAAGGTATAAAAATGTTGTTTGAGGTTACCACAGTTTTATACTTTTTTTTCTGACAGTGTATGTTATCTAAAATCAGTAATGCATATACATTATACCGTGTCCTCTAATTGCAGCGATGTTACGCACAAGCATCCAACAGAGACATCCCAACGCAACAGCAAGAAATCCTTGGCCTAGTCCACCTAAAATGGCCTTTTACTCTCATTCTCAAGAGAATGTGTCAGACAAAATCAACAGGGTGGAAAAATAATTGTTAAATCACTTGGCATCATTTCTCCGTACGATAAACAAAATGAAAGGGAATTCTGGCGTGAATGGGAATTGCTATCGACGTAAACTGTTCTCTAGTCTTTTGTCTCTAATTCCAATTACTGGCCGGAGTGACGTTTTTACAGTGATTGGCACATTGCCTGACAAAGGCCGCCACCGTTTCCAGTGAAAACGAAGGCGCTCGGCTTGTCGCTGTGGTCTCCTGCAGTTAGTGTATGTAGAAGTGTTCTCCTAGGCATTTCTCATTTATGATTGCTTTTCACTCCTGGCACTTTCTGAACTCCCAAACCTCTTCTTTTCCCACTCATATATATGTAGTTTGACTGGCGGGCAGTTCCTCATTATTTGCATTCTGATACCTGCCAGCACTAATGAGAGAAGGGACCTGTGCCGCCGTGACAGAACGGCTGGATTAATGTCTGCGCGGCTGCAAGCGAAGTGGGGAATAGTTCATTATGGCAGATATATGACATTTAACACTGATTCTCTATCTAATAATATGGCATAATAACAAACACTCGAGACCATGCGGGTCCCACCTGAGGGACCGTTCCGTCTGCGGGGACCAAAGTGTTTTTTGCTTTATGGATATGCATTTAAAGCTGTGTTTGCTTTTTTTATTAATGTGTTTGTGGCACCTTTTGCTTTGGAATAACAGATTTGTGGCTCCGGAGCTAAGGGGTTTGAATGATTATGTGGAATATCTTGAGTAAGTACAAATCATCTTTTCTCTCTTTCAGCTCGGATTTCTAATTCAAGTTTATTGATTTTGCAATGCAAACACATGGGTTGGTTATTATGAGGACTTATTTGAATTGCATTGATCATCTTTGGCTAACGCAATTATTTGGTGCTTTGGGGAGAAGTTATATTTTATCACTATTGAGTCGTGGAAGAAAAGGGAAAAATGCAGTCAGCAAAAAGGCCTTCTTGTTACACAATGACTTTGTAATGTATTTGGGGATAAAATATACAGTGGCTTCCACAGAAATATTTATTAAATGTCAAATTGATGATGTCAGCCGGGCCTCCCAACGCCACCGGTGCTGACGACGCACAGCCATCGCTCAAAAAGGACCCGCGGTTCCGGGTGAAGACAAATTATCCTTTCATTTGAAACGGAGTGTTTCCTTAAATACCTGCTGTGCTAATGAGGCCCTCATGTTGTGTTTGAGTCTCACTCGTCGCTCTATTAGCGTCCCGGGCCCGAGCGCTGGGCCGATCTCACTGAGTGATTAACTAAACCTCGGGGCTGACAGGCCTGCGAGCCTCTGCGGAGGTAGACGCTGGACTAATGTGGAGATCTGTTTAACAAGCACTGTGCAGATAGGAAAGATACGAATGAGGGAAGGTGGTGGAGGGTGTTACAGAATGATGGTGTGATGTCTGGTTGACTCCACGGGAGAGAGTGCCGGGCTGACAGCCGTCCTAATGAGGAGGTCCGATCTGCTACACGAACGCTGAAGGAATGTAGTGGTAAACGCTTCGAAGGTTTGAATGTTTCCATAACTGGCTTTTATCAGGAAATGGAAGAGCGTGTAAATGGCTGAGTTTTCATCCAAACATGAAGCGAATCTTTTAAAAATTAGCAAAAAAGAAAAACAAATAAATGCATGCATGGAAAATGAAGACAGGACTGCATGTAGTCATGATAGGGCAAGTTATTCATTTATTAGCAGTGCAGCTTGTAATTGCCAAATAAATGCTGTGCACATGCATTTTTGATGCAGGCACTAACAACAAGGACATTAATACGACATTGAGTCACATATATGGTAAAGAAAACATCAGCGGAAACAGCTAGACGGTCAGTCTCGTGAGTTTAATGTTCACTAGGTCAGAATTAAGTCAACAAATGCATTTCCATCTTCCATTATTCGCATTTACTCTTTTCGCATAAGTCAAAAACCACCTCAAGGGAGCCTAAAAACAAAAGGGATTTTATTAGAAATTTGCCTTTCCATCACTCGGTTTTGATGCAATACTTCAAAATGTGCATACAATTATGGTGATGGAACATGGCTAATGCCTCTGTTGTGTTTCATGTTAAAGCGGGTGCTGCTTTTGCAAACTGTAATCTTGCTTAAATGGTTGCAAATGATATGAATTGACAAGCTCAAATAGTATCTCAACCAAAACTCAACCAATTATCAACACTTCTAGCTGAACTGACTATGAAGTTTTAAATTTTCTGTGTTAAACAGAAAGTCAAATTTGCCAACACAATCTTATAGCAATTGGTATACATTTGTTTGATCTTATTTTTACTTTTAAGTATGATCCACTTTCTCACCAGTGATGTTGGGTTTACCCCAAGTGTCAACCTTTCTGACTTAATCTGCAATTCAGTGACTGGCCGCTAGAGGCAGGCTCCAAAAGGGAGTCAATTCCCATAGACCACCATATTAAAATGGCCAACTTTACAGTAGCAGTAGTTTTTTTACAGTAGTTTTTTTTCTGAACTTCCTCTTTTTTACCATTACAGAGCGAGTAACATCAGAGATTTTTTGGTAAGAGCGGATAGTCACAATACACATGATAACAGGGAGGGACGGCTAAAGAATATCTCCGTTTTTTCCCCATGTCGTACTTGCGCAGCATGCAGAAACAACACTCGAAAAACAACTTCTTTTACATGTTCGGGAACAGAAAGGAGCTACAAAATAAAACATTTACTACATGTAGTACAACTAATGTAGTATATCTGATCACATGTCCATGTAATAAACAATACGTTGGGAAAACTAATAGACAGATTAAAACATGCATGATTGAGCACAATAGTGCAATCAGACGTAAGGATGAGAAATCTTTGGTAGCTAGACATTTTGTTGAAGCTAACCATTCTCTATCTTCTCTTTCTTTCATGGTTATTGAACACATAAAAGCAGCACGTAGGGGTGGAGATATTGAAAGGAAACTTCTGCAAAAATAATGTTTTTGGATCTCTACTCTTAAAACCTTACATCCGAGTGGTATAAATGAGGAATTGGATTTCACATGTTTTTTTGTAAGAGAAATATTTATTGATTGGTTACCTGTATTTATACATGCCCTGTTTTTCTGCTCTGTTTTTATTTTTCTTGCTCTAGTATTGTATTATTATGATATATGGTTGATTATCTATTATTATTTTTCACTCTTGTATTTTTCGCTTTTGGCTTATTTATTTTTCTTTATGGTATTATTTTTATATCTTGATATATATTCTTTGTCTATTATATTTTTGTCTCTCGTAGTACATTATATATCATGTTTTGTATTGATAGGATGTTCTATTGGACATGCTTACGTAATATATTCATGACTATAGCCAATTGTTGATTGCCATTAATGATCATGGGTGTATCCTTTTTCACATACGGAGTGATTGGTGTAGGAACCTATAAGAGGCATTAGCGCCTTATGACGTGTTTCGTAGTTGTGACACTGATGATGGGCTAAGCCCGAAACGTTTGTCCTTGTGTTTGTTATGGCCTGTTAACACTATTCGGTACTTTAATACAGTTTTTGTATTTGATTCAGTCTCTGAGTGCCGTCTCTTTTCTACCACTATAATAATTTACCTTGGAGTTACGCACCGGGCATACAATTTAGACATTAGGCGCAGACGCCACTGTTCCCACATCTTTACAGTAGAAAATAATATGTTTACAGCCTGGTACAAAAATTGTTTTTGGTCTGTATAGCTTATAATTAAGGGCGTGGCCATTTTAAGTGACGGTTGAACGGCGACTGCTGTCACTAGAGTCGAGCTAGGGGGGCGTGGTTTCAGCAACCAGTCACCTCAGCTTCACCCACGTCCCACCTTTTTACACATTTTCGGATATCCGCGAGTGATGCGCGGTGACACACGGCGTAGATGGCGACAGCAAGCACCGCCTACTTTTAGCTTCAAAAACAATCTTCAGAAACCTACTGCACGGACACTACGTCTATCTTTTTTACAGTCTATGGTTTACCTGAAATTTACGAAAATTAACCATGGTTTTACTACAGTTAAAACCAAAAAACATGGTTACTTTGTTGTGGTAAAGGTGTAGTAACCACATTGTAGTAAAAAATGTGGTTACTACACCTTTACCACAACAAAAAAAACATGTTTAATTTTCCAACATGATCTTTCGGAAAGTTGTGTTATAGTCACGCAAAATTTTATTCATTTATTCCTGTCAATGGCACGAAATTCAGCTTTTTTATAAATAGTTTCTCATGTCTGTGGCACCACTTTCTTTTTTGTGTCATTTAATGTAGTTTTCACATTTTTTCACCCTTTTTTAAATCAATGTCGCTTGGGTTTGGGGTTAAATTTGGGGTTTGGGTTAGGATATACTTTTATGTATTGGTTTCTATATGTGTTTCTTGGATGCGTCCAAAGCCTTTGACCGTATTAATCATGGTAAATTGTTTACTAAATTGCAAGAGCGAGGGGTGCCTCCATATTTAATAAGAATTTTGCACCATTGGTATTCAAATCAAACCATGCAGGTTAGATGGGGGAAAGCAACATCAACCCCGTTCCCTGTATCTAATGGGGTCAGGCAAGGTGGAATATTGTCACCTATTCTTTTTAACTTGTATATTGATGACCTATCCAGAGAGTTGGAGGAGTGTAAGACTGGATGTATGGTGGGGAATCAGCTCATTAATTACCTAATGTATGCAGATGACCTAATTGTTATGTCACCTTATAGTGCTGGGTTGCAACAATTGCTTAGAGTGTGTGAAAAATATGGTATGGAATATGACATCACATTTAATTCTAAAAAGAGTGTCATCATGATAGTACGAACTAAGGAGGATCAGCAGCTAAAGTTTCCCTCCTTTTATTTGTCTGAGAAAGAACTGGATATTGTTGCTAAAGTAAAATACTTGGGTCACATTATTAGGGATGACCTAAGTGACGATGATGATATTCAGCGCCAGTGCTATAAATTATATGCGCAGGCAAATATGTTGGCACGAAAATTTCATATGTGCACTGATGACGTTAAAATAGCTCTTTTTAGAGCTTACTGTACTCCACTTTACACAGCACATCTATGGTGTCGCCATAGTAAAGGAAAGATTAATAAAATAAAGGTGGCATATAATGATGCTCTTAGAATTTTGTTGAAGTACCCAAGGTGGGAAAGTGCAAGCAAGATGTTTGTCAATTGTAATGTTTCCACTTTCGGAGCTTTGCTTAGGAAACTAATGTTTAAATTTATGTGCAGGCTTACGGAGTCTAGGAATGTCATTATTAGGTCTTTGGTGGACCCTAACATGAGTGTAACAAGATACTCCTCGAGTCTCTGGAAATATTGGAATCAACATTTGTATTTTTTTTAAATTTTGGACACACATTTGTGCTATGTGCTATTTATGGTATGTTTGTTGTGGTTGTTTGTGGATGTTTGTATACTGTGTGTTTCTTTTATATATTATGGATGTTATATTGTGTATGCTTTTTTTATATATTATGGACGCTTGTATGTTGGTATGTGTTTGTATATTTGGACTTCGAGTCTGTTAATAAAGAATAATAATAATAATATATGTTTTTCTTCCGCTTCTAAAACTTTTCTCGACTGGAGTTGGGGTTGGAGTTGGAGTTTGGGTTAGGATGTCTAAAAATGTAACCGAAAGTGATTCTTACCCCAACCCCAAGCGACAATGGTAAGAAAATAGAAAAAAACTATGAGAAAACAAAACATAAAATGAACACCTAAAACGTTTTTTCAACTTTAATTTTCTCACTTTAAATACTTTATTTGGTAGTCCTAACACAGTGAAGCTTTTCAACTTTTAAAAAATGTTTTAGTTCTAATCAATTGTAAGTAATTTTAAGGTACTCGCAGTTATTGTAAGTAAAAGTAATTTTTTAAGTTAATCCAACTAATTTATACAAATTAGCCACCTTTTAAAAATATTCCAATCAGGCTGAATTTTCGCCATGTGTTACAGAAAGAAACTTCCTGCAGAAGGTGAAAAGTTAACTTATTTTTTGAAACTGGAGAAAGATGACAGGAACCAGGAGAAGATTTGATTGGTGCTCAACAATAGCTTTGCATGCCGTGATTATAGTTATTATGGTTGAAGTAAAGTGACAGCTATGCTGATGTCCTGGAGGTACTGCAAATGGCTGAAAGTAATATGCCAGTCTCTCATGAGAATATCAAATTGTTTGAAAACAACTTAATTAGCAGCTAGATCCGTTTCATCTTTACAGAAGAAAACTCTCTGATGTCAACTTCCAAATGTGGGTTTCAAAACATCATGGCTAGGAAAGTGAGTAGCAGTTTAAATGTAATTGCAGTTAGCACACAAAATCCCTAAATAACTACAATTACATCCTTGCAGGTGTTTACTTACAAGCGCGTATACTTATATAAGGTGACATATTGTCAATGACAAAAATCTCTAAACGTGAACACGGTCGTTGTGGGTTCAGCGAGTCGTTTTCTCATTATATTCCAAAAATTGTAAAATATGGTGAAGATGTGTCTCAAATGATATGTAGCAAAGAGCAGTCTCCGTCAGTCAGCTTTGCAATGCGCCCGCAGTGTCTTTGTATGCTCAAGTCAGCATTTTATCAGCCTATTAAAAACAACTCTCAGATGCCAGTGCAGAATGCACATAGTGCCCATTTCTCCATTTCTTTGTGGCATGTTCAAGAGCTTGCCGGGTATATCATTTGTAGGTATAAGGCTATGTCAGGACACTGCGGAAATAAAAGGACTCCGTGTCTTTAAGACTTGCCCAAGATCCTCATTATCCGTTGCTAAATTCTGAATTAATAATCTATGAAGCATTCAGTTTCTGACACTCCACTGTCAAAGCCTGCAGCACAGGACATGATTTTCCCTGTCTGATTTGTACGATTTCTGAGTTCGGGGCTAAGAGTATATTTTTCAAGAGTTTATTCAGTGTTTCATTTCTAACATTAGTTTAAAAAGAGTTGGCCAAATTAAGGCAATTTACCAAAAACTTTAGTTGGAAAAAGTCATGTGATGCACATATTTTTGACAGAAGTGTCAAAAGCGTGTAGATTAATATTTCCCAGCTTTTTGCTTCATGCAGCCCCACAGTAAGACTTATGTTTGACATCCTCTTCATCAAACTGAAGCAGGATTCCTAGTTTTGACTGGCATTAAAAGTCCCGTTCTTCCTGTGATTGTGTTTACAGTGCGCAATATAATGTGTTAAAGTTTCACATGTAAAAAACATGGTATTTTTCATACAGTTTACTTATCTCTATACCGCTGCTTTCACTGTCCTAAAACGGGCTGATGTGTTCCTTGTTTTGAAGTCCCTCCTTCAGAAAAACGTAACGAGTTCTGATTGTGTAGTTTGTTTAGTGTGTTTTGATTCGACAGCAGCTTAGCTTAGCAGAGCCATTTGAGCTTAGCTGCCGACTGACGTATTCATGTGGGCGGAGTTTAGTCAAAAATTCTTGCTTTAACGTCATTCAACCGGGAAGTTGAGGGCTGTAGTCCAATCCTGCCGTTCACTGTAGGCTTTGAAAGGGGAATTCTTATAAGAAAATATATCGCCTGGCAGTGAACTTTGAGCTTTATCGTTTTGAAGGTATTATTTATGCTCTTACAGCAACATTGCACACTAACCAAAGTTAGAAAAATGGGATCAGGAAGAACGTGACCTTTAAGTAATTTCCCTTTATCCATTAACTGTCACTGTCCCGTGAGCGGGTCACCCGAGATTACTTCTTCTATTACTAATCTATCACGACAAACTATATATTATTGGAAAGGTCTACGAATGTTGTTTTCATATTTCAAAACCTTTAAGCAGTAATAATAATGCAGTGACTGTCATTTATTAATTCGTGACAAGAGTATGCAGCAAACCTCACAGCAAACCAACACAGACCTCTTTTTTTATAATTTGTATGTTTTTGTTTTTCTTACTATAGTAGTCAGCAGGTAACCAATCATTTATCAAAATATTTTACTTTGTGATCAGCAGAATAAAGAAACTCATACAGGTATAAAAGAACATGAGGGTGAGTAAATGCAGTGTTGTGCCTAAACGAGTTCACTGAACAAAAATTAATGAACTCGTATATGTTTTGGGCGAACATGAACTGAACGTAATACTGCCTGATGAACGTTACTGTGAACTCGTTCACGCTCTCTCAGATTTCTACAGAGTCTTCCAGGTGAAAACCCGGCTAAAACACACTGTAAACAGGCCTTAATGCGTAACGGAAAAAACACCCAATCTGGCAACACTCGCGTTTCACGGCTGCATGCATCATCAAAACAAAAAGCAGCATGGAGGTGACGCACTGGACGCTGCTGAAGACCCTGCCGCGCCACTCACATAGTTTAACATTAAATAACATCATATTTATCCTAAATGGTTAACATAGGCTGCTTACCCATATTCTGGATCTTGAAATAGACTCTAAGTTCACGCTATTTAACGTGCATGTGCGGTGTGCAATACCTGCAAGTTGTCCTTCATGCGATGCCTTGCAGCGCTTCTCGCCCGGAAAACCCCCTTGAAGCACCCTGCTAGCCTTTTAAGGTATGTGCAAGCAAATACAAATATTAAAAGACAGTCAATGCTAATGTAAACCCTGGTTGGATAAGGATTTAAAGTTGGATATGAAGATGAAATCTGACGCATTTAGCTTCAGTGTTAAAAAATAATTGCTGTCTGTGGTTCTATATGGGCTATAATGGCAATAATTAAAAAAAATAATAATATGGGGAAAAAGAACTATAAATTAGGTTTATTTTTAGTAAATAAATAAAAAAAGAATTAGTAATTTTTGGAACTGTGAACTATTAAACATTTTGAAATATGAACTATGAACTGAACTAGTTCATTTTAAAATTTGTGAACTGTGAACTGAACTAGTTCATGTAGAAAGTGAACTTTCCCAACACTGAGTAAATGATGACAGGATTTTCATTTTTGGGTGAACTAACCTTTTAAAGTGCCCGTATTATGAAAAACTCACTTTTTCTGGGTTTTGGGGTGTTCATTTGTGTCTCTGATGCTCCCACACGCATACAAACTTGGAAAAAATCCATCCATGCTGTTTTGAGTGAGATACAGGTTTCTGAATGTCCTCTGCCTTGAGTCTCAGATTGCGGGAGTTCAAACTCAGCTCCGTTGTGACGTAACAAAAAGTTTCGTCACATTCAGTTTGAATTTTCCCGCCCACCACCCCACTCGCAGGTCTCCACCCACCAGGTTGCTAGAGAGCATAGAGCAGTCACTTGAATGAGACCCTCTGTGCTGTTATCATGTCTCACGGAAATAACAGCGCTATTTGGATATTATGGATTATATTCCCACCTACTTTTAAAAACAAAGTTTTAACGCGTGGTTATTGGAACCCGGAGTAATCTTATATACAGTGTGTTACGACGCAAACAGTCCTCAGATTGTAGGCGATAAGACCTTCATGCTAAATCTGAGGTAAACAACAGACTATGTATCTATATTTCACGGATTATAAGCATTTGTTGACAAAAATGGTCATTGGATGTATTTTATTGGACTTTCATGGATCATTCACACATCTGAAACAGACTGGATTCGATTCGCGATCGCGTTGTTTCATCACAAAAGGTAAGAAGTCACGTTATATTTTGCATGTTGTCATCTTCTGTCACAAAATACTACATTTATGATGCTAGAGCTAAAAGCTTTTTGCCAAACTAACCGAGACCGTACGCCCCGGCTTTTCTGACGAGGCGAGCCTCTTAATAACTTTACGGTCCGCATAGATATATACACGGTCGGTCCGGACCTCCCGCTAGCTTCTAGCAGTTAGCACGCGGTCCACAAGCAGTATACATCCCCCGCCGGGTCTTAATTTCTGTAATTTGCGAAAATAATACGTTTGAAAATGTTTATAACGGGAATATGTTAGTATGGTCCAGGGAAAACGAGTGTATTGTTCAGACTGCTACATCACAATTTACGCTGGAATTTTGTGTGTCATGATAAGTTTGACACTCCGAGACCGGGCCTTACCACCCCGGCTTTTCTGACGAGGCTAACCCCCGAGCCTCTTATAACTTTACGGTCCGGACCTCCCGCTAGCTTCTAGCAATTAGCACGCGGTCCACAAGCAGTATACATCCCCCGCCGGGTCTTAATTTCTGTAATTTGCGAAAATAATGCGCTTGAAAATGTTTTATAATGGGAATATGTTAGCATTGTCCAGGGAAAACGAGTTTATTGTTGTGACTGCTAACGTAACATCACAATTTACTCATTGTGTGTCATGAGTTTCTTCTCCTGTAGTGTACTTATTAGTGATACTTTTCTGCATGATTTGTCTGTTGGCAACATAAACCGTTAATAATAATAATATATAAAATAATAACACAGTATGGTCTGTACTGCTCACGATACCACTGAGCATGCGTACGGGCACATGACGTTAGTAGTGGGGCGTGATCAAAGGAGCAGCAGCTCATAAATATGTAAGACTAGCTCAAAACGGCACAATCTGAACTGCCCTGAAACAGAGGCTACTAGAGATGGGTAACAATCTTTTCCTACAAGCTATTTCGAGCAAACAACTTTTGAAACATGCTTTATGGAACTCATACACCTATATAACTTGTGGAAAAGCAGTCATAAGATGGGCACTTTAAAGTCAAATGATGTCAAACTGACATTTCCCACAAAATCCAATCTGACATGTGAAATGATAAATGAATATTTTTATAAGCTACTTTTGCGAATCGGGGTATGGTTAGTTTTTAACACTCTATAACTGATTTTTGTTTATTATAAACCCGTAAAAGTTACACAATTATAGCTTTAATATGTGTAAAAGACCTATTATTACAACAATTCAACAAAAATCAATCAATATTGGAATATCATCTTATTTAGACACCTGAGGTTTTATACATTTTGACAGCTTGTCTGGCAATTATAGAGAAACTCTCTCAGAAAGAGCTGACAGTGAATTTACTTAAACCTGAAACTCAAGACAGGTCGTTTAATAAAATATAGTCATTTGTGTTCATTGTACGGTACCATGGAAGTATAAAATATAACTCACAAGTGAATATAATGTCATGGACAGATTTGAATGAGAAGCTGCGACTTGCAGGTAACCAGGACTTACAAAGCAAAATCTAAATCTTTCTACGTATCTCTCTGAACCTGTTTAAGTATGCCTCTGGGGTACACATATTACTGCAACAGACTTTTCCTGCTAACAACAGACGGTTTTAGGATATAAACAAGACATTTCAGAGTTGAAAGACAGAACATGTTGAAGAGACGGTTTATCCAAAAATGGAATTCTGGCATTAATGTAAACAACACAATCTCATGGCTATCCATAACTGTTTTATGAGGTGACTTAAGCCCAATCCCATTTCTCTGTCTTACACCTTACCCCTACCCCTTAGTTTTGCACGTTCATGTTAGAGTAAGGCCCAATTGGGATAGCCCTTTCGCTCTCATGAACGTGCAAAACTAAGGGGTAGGGATAATGGGAAGGGGTAAGACAGAGAAATGGGATTGGGCCTTATTTGTTTAAGGGTACAGTATGGTTATGGGTGGAGCTTCGTTCTTGCTGTTTTGTTTTCTGATAATCATACATTTTAGTATGTTTCACCTTGTTCAAAATCGCCACCTCGTTAAATAGTTAAGAGGAATTTTAAAGGGACACTCCACTTTTTTGAAAATAGGCTCATTTTCCAGCTCCCCTAGGGTTAAACATTAGATTTTTACCGTTTTGGAATCCATTCAGCTGATCTCCGTGTCTGGTGGTACCACTTTTAGCATAGCTTAGCACAGTCCATTGAATCTGATTAGACCATTAGCATCACGCTAAAAAATAAACAAAGAGTTTCAATATTTTTCCTATTTAAAACTTGACTCTTCTGTAGTTACATCGTGTACTAAGACTGACAGAAAATTAAAAGTTGCTGTTTTCTAGGCAGACATGGCTAGGAACTATACTCTCATTCTGGCGTAATAATCAAGGACTTTGCTGCCGTAACATGGCTGCAGCAGGCGTAGTGATATTACGCAGCACCTGAGAGTAGCCCCCTTGGTAACATTCAATAGCTTTCATGAAGCTGACTGTAGCCATGGTACAACAGAAAAGTCCTTTATTATTACGCCAGAATGAGAGGTTTTCCTCCCTTTTTGAAAATATACAGCTGCACAACATGCAAGCTGGTTGGAAAGCTTATGTCTAACCTCAGTTATTGGCATTTCTGGTAAAGCTTTCAGTTATAAAGAATGAGAGTAGCATCAGACTATACCGATATAGACGGTTTCATAGGACGCACACGCGTTGTCACCGTTACATACCTGAACTTTCAGTCTGTATTTATTTATCGGTCTGGCTAGTGGCAAAACTTATCTCTGAAACAAATACCTTGTCGAAAATCAAATGTTTCTGTTTGCGAGGGAAGACGACAAGCATTAGCACAGCTGTGCGGAGAGAGGTTTGGCAGCCAGGCAAGAATTTAAGGACCTAGGCCGGGTTGCATAAGCACCTTAAGTTTTTCCCTTAAGTATGACACTTAAGGGCTTTTAATTCCCCTTACCTAAGAGAATAATTTAAGGGTGTTGCATACAGTAAAATCCCTTAAACAGTTCTCTCAAGTAAAGTAATCGTTAAGTGTTTTCACAACAACGACCCAGCTTTGCCGTTATAAAATACTATTGTTGCCATGGAGACGCAACAGAAAAAAAAAAAAAAGTTTTTTCTGCAACGCCATTAAGTCCCCTTGGTTACTTTCAATGGCAGGGGACTATTTTCGGGCAGTGCATAATATCGCTACGCCAGCTGCAGCCATGTTACATCAGCAAAATCCTTGATTATTAAGCCAGAATGAGAGTTTAGTTCCTAGACATAACTGCCTAGAAAATCTCAACTTTTAATTTACTGTCGGTCTTAGTACACGATGTAACTACAGAAGAGTCAAGTTTAAAAAAAATATTGAAACTCTTTGGTTATTTTTTAGCGTGATGCTAATGGTCTAATCAGATTCAATGGATTGTGCTAAGCTATGCTAAAAGTGCTAGCGCCAGACCCGGAGATCAGCTGAATGGATTCCAAAATGGCAAGAATCAAATGTTTAACTCTAGGGGAGCTGGAAAATGAGCTTATTTCCAAAATAAGTGGAATGTCCCTTTAAGGTGCTTACACAGTAACGTAATAATAGTAGATATGTGTAATATGCATTAGATATGATCAAAGGTAATTTACTTGTCATTTATTTTCCTTTGGTATCAGAAATAAACTACTGTAAAATGACTCTGTTGTTATTGATTCTACTGTGTGTCCACAAAAGCATTTTTTTAATGTATTATCTCATCCTGTATCTGGCTGGAAAAAATACCAATATATTACCAAAACTTGATATACCGCCCAAACCTCATGTGAGGGCACGTGAATGAGAGAACTGTACATTTTAAGTAAACTTGCCAACTTATTTGTCTTTCAGTTTACTTTTTTACCACATCTACAGGTTCTGTGTGTTTTTGAACATCACTACCTTTCAATCATGCTTTGTTTTCACACTGAAATCCCAATATTCATCCCATTAAATAGAAAAATAAAGGCATGAAAACATTTTTTAGAAACATAAATGAAAACGCACGAAATCCGTTTGGACTTTTGAAGGTGGCCAGTAGGAATTAAAATATTGCAACCTGACACTTTCTTTACTCAGAACTTGCTTTACTTGGAGCTTTGAAGTTTCCTCAGAAGTGTTAAACCAGAGTTAATTAGCATAATAGAAACGTTAACAGAGAAAAGCACACAAATCACAAACTGCAAACAGGGACAGCCACCAGGGGAAAAAGTTGCAGGTGTAGGCGTAGAAAAAACTAGATCTTTCACCCACGTTTCAGCAATATCTCATACGCTCTAGGTGAATATGGAGACATTAAATATGGATGGTTACTTTATCAACACATTGAGAGTTCAAAAGAGAGTCTTCTTCCATGTTCCTTTCATGTCAACGTGTACATCACCGATATATCGCTTATCAGACCTGACACATATGCCTGGCACAATACAGCCAATTATTTCTTCTCCCTCGGAGATACATGCGGCAATGTTGACGCTAAAGCAGACAAAGACTTCCAGGCTGGCTTTGAAGATCGCTTACATTTTCCTGTCAGGAGGACCTAAATTAGCAGTTGTATCCTGATCTTCAGATGGGCAAGAAATATTCATTGTGGGATAGCGTTGTGTTTCACTGCTGAATCCATTTTTCTTACAAAAAATAAAATTGAAAGGCTATTTGATACCGCTTCAAGGTACCTCCTCAAGCGCTTTGTATCACCGAAGGCAAGAAAAATGGAATATGCAAGAAATTAAATTCAAAGATCACTTAAAATCCATGAAATGAAAAAAGATATTGACAGGTCGCTGGGGCTGCATATGTTTGCATAATATCCCCCTAAGGTTCCGATGGGAATTGGTTTTCAAAGCAAGACTATCAATGATGCATCCCCAACCTTTCATTCCCTGTCACTTTTTGCTATTTTTATGGTTATTCATTTTGGACTAGCCAAAAGATGGCCTTGCTTTAAAGCACTGTCTTCATTAGGTGATTTGCTCAAGTTGAGAGACGTCAATGTAACCTCAGGAGGTCTGGGTACATCTAAAAGGCACTCTATGTCTTCTCATCTCCCTTTGTTGCCTTGCAGGCTTTTGATGAAACTGACATCACACGTACTGTTGTTTTTACTCAAGGAGCGCATAGTGGCAGTCATGTCTCTGTACAAACAGGTGCCTTGCAATTGATCTTTTATTAGACCTCCAGCTATACAAACACACGGTGCATTGGGACCTCATGAAACAATATTTGTGACTTTTGATTTTCTTTTGGGGCTAAAAAAGACTGAAGTGCATTTTCAACAGACTAGTGTAGATTAATTGGCATTTTTTGCATTAAATAGCACTGAGGTTTTCAGCTGGTTGCAAATGTGAGTCCGACCTTGAGTAAGTGTTTTTAGTACAGCACAGGCGGAATAATTAGAGTATTAAAATACATGATAATACAGCACTGTTTGGCTTCACACAGCATGAATCCTTTGGTAAAAGGTTTAGACAAAATGTAAAATTTATGGGCTCTTAAAATGAGCACATCGGGGAGAGTAGATTTATGTCCCGCAGAGGTGTTTAAGAACAAGCAGGTTTTAATCATGACGATGTCTGCGATGTTTTAAGGAAACCACTGAATATGTATGACTTTGTACTGAAACACAAATGCATATACAGGTGAAACTTATAATACACTGTCAGAAAAAAGGTACAAAACTTTACATTTTTTGTCACTGGGGTGGTACCCCAAGGTACCTTTTTGTACCTTTGAAGGTATATAAACATAATACAATGTTGTACCTTTTGAGGTACATTACTGTTCCTTAAGGATATATCTATCTAATTAACTGAAATTTAACTGGTACAAAATTGTTCCTTAAGATACACAATTGGTCATTAGGCTATAATATTGTACCCCATAAGGTACAACATTTCAATGTGTTGTATACCCATAAAGGTACAAAAAGGTACCTTTTAGGGTACCACCCCAGCGACAGAAAAATGAACAACTTTGTACGTTTTTTCTGACAGTGTATCAGTAACTAAATGTCTGGGAATATTTAATGCCAAAACCAAAAATATACTTAAATTTTAAAAATAAAGGAAAGTAAACAGGACTATCATGTTGTTGCATAGTAAAAAATAAAGAAATTCTGCACACCCCACAATAGTGGAGAAAATGTGTTACTGCCGGAGCCGATGGTGTAGTGGACAGTGCTCCGACAAACGGTGCAGACGCACTTCCGGAGACCTGAGTTCGAATCCTGGCTTGAGGTCTTTTGTCGATCCCATACCCCTCTCCACCCTCTACTCTCCTTTTGTCTCTTAATCACTGTATATCAAATAAAGGAAAAATGGCCCAAAAAACAACTTAAAAAAAAAAATGTATTACTGTAATGAAAAAATTATAATTAAAGTACTGTAACAAGATAATAAAAATGTATTGTGGAAGTACTGCATTTTGGTACTGTCTACTACTGAATTACTTGAAATACAGTTGAATAATTGTAAAACATTAAAAAATATTGTTATACATGTTCCTGTATAGCTGAGTGGAAGAGCATTGCGAAAATTTAATAGACATCTAACCATAGCCAAAGCAGTAATACCCGAATAAGGGCACACTAGGAAATAAAGTAAAGTTTGGGTAAACAGTTTAAAGAACTTAGGAAAAAGAGTCCACCCCTGTGTCTCAACGAGGCTGTTTACACTTGGCATTAACATGCGTTTTCGTCGATCGGATCACAAGTGGACGACGTTAATGCCAGGTGTAAACGGTGTTCAAAACGTTTTGAACGCATCCACTTTCGACCACTTTCAACCGCATCCAGAGGTAGTCGAAACCACTTTCGATCGGATCGCTTTGGAATTGCGGAACGCAAATGTGGTTGAATGTGTTCGAACAGCCACACACAACCGCCTTCTCTCCGCCCTTTTACCTAATCTGATGTATTAAACACAAGTTTTACGTCTTTTTTGACTTCTGGTGTGAACATACGGTGAACAGCGCTATTTTTAGCCTTTCATTGATAAAACTACTGCGGGTGTTCTCCGTAGTTTCGTTTTGAAAGCGTGAAAGTTGCGCGATCTTATTTCATCAATTGCGCTGAAAATTCAGAGAAAGCTCCAACATAAAAACGTACAAACAAGCACCGGACTCCAACATAATATTAGTTTGCATCCATATAAACTAATAATTACTCCCGCTCGCGTTTGAATGACAGCAGAGAGACTCGCCCACCGTCTCACGGACCGTCCCCTCACAGTATTCAGGACAGAAGTGGTTGAAAGTGGACAAAAGAGACGGATTTAAATACCAGGTGTAAACGTAATGTGTCTCTCTCGTCCACTTGTGATCCGATCGATGAAAACACATCTTAATACCAAGTGTAAACAGCCCCTACGATGTTTTGATGCAGAGATATAGGAGTTGCTAAATGGTTGCTAGTGTACTTTTTTTAGTTAGTTAATAGTCAATTGGCATCCACCAATGATTATACTTCAAGCCACAAAAGGAATCATCCATGATGACTGTCATGATTTAAGATCTAAGTTTGTAGTAGTTTAAAAAAATATATATATTTCGAGACCTCAAGGTGGCGCTATGATGAAAAGTGTCTGTAAACTCAGGTTATGACTGTGATTACATGTAGCAAGTTTCATGACGATACACTTTAATTTTGCTAAAATACAGCTGTATGACCATTTGGCTTGCTTCCCGTAAGGTTTTGTTCAATTATAAGGCCAACTAATTGCGCAGACATACTATCTTTTTGTGTGGCCTAAGACATCAGCATGTCAAATCTGGTAAACATATCTAATTTCATTGAGGAGTTATAAACATATATGTTTAAAAACATATCTTAGCAATTTTTAGCCATATCTGAAGGGAATTTTTACGTATTTTTGTGTTTTTAAGCGCTATTTCTTAGAACTAGACTAACCGTAAGTCGAAACCTGGCATGTTTGGTACAGTATCGCTGGACTTGGAAACGATTCAGCACTCTAAAGGGGTCGTTATAGTCGTGTGTGGTCCTACGGCGTAGCCGCGACGGCGTAGGTTCCGCGTTGGTTTTCATTTATACTTTTGTGTCGGCCTCCGTGTCGACGTGCAAACATACCCGCAAACCGCTGGTTTGCAGTATCCACGCGTGTAACCACAGTAGCAGCGCGACCGTCAGAGAAGAAGAAGCTTGGCAAGTTAACCCACAAACGAAGAAAAAATAGCAACTTCTTGTGTATAATTTGAGAAGACCAGCAATGATGGAAGTAAATAAACAGCGACTTTTGATGCAGTTTGAGTTAAATCACTCCTCAACTTGGCTCATCTTTGTTTTCACCGTCACAAACGGATATACCTATGACGCAGTTTTTTTACCTGACGGGAGGGGTTCTGTTTGACCAATCACAGCGCTTGCGGTCCACGTAGATCTGACGCACTGTTACATTTTTTTGTGAGGTGCGCGTCAGGCTACGCAGAGCTACGCACAGGCTATGGATAGCCTACGTAGCTACGGCGTAGAACCTACGCATGAATATAAATCGCCCTTAAGGAAACAACTCTCATGAAAATATGTCAAGCGCAGCCAAAGTTATAGGCATGTAAAATATTTGTCTTGGATAAAACTGTGCATGCAAATTCCTGACTGCCATCACAGGTACCAAGTGTTGTGTCAATACGCGCAAGTTTGGCGAAGATACAGCCTCAAATCCGTTTTCTTTTTCACTCTCTATGGAAAATTTGTTGACACGGTATACAACTACTGATTGGTTTATACATTTTTTTTATGAATTTATGCCTTGAGTGTCTCTACATCCTACATACCGATTTTCGGTGGCAATAAGACAAACGCTCTAAGATGAGTTCGAAAAAGCAGGTTTTTTTAATCATTTAAAATGGTGGAAAAAATTTTAATGACTTATAGATCAGAAGTTATAAGCAAAAACTTCAGTGAAATTTTGGACAGTTGTTAGCGCTAGCAGGTTTAGAAAAGAGACTCCAAATTTGCTGTGGTAACTTTTTGGAATAACTTCTATCCAGAATTCATAACTTTACTATGTATGCTTCCATGGGCTACCATAGACACAATGGTGAAAGAATAATAATAATAAGAAGGGGCTTGACCCCTAAATAAAACCACTTGATCACCATAAACACCTTTTGATTTGGCAAAAGTGACACGTACCCAAATTTATTTGTAGTTTATTTTGGCTAGAAATGCTTTACTCATAGCTGAACTTTATCAGGTCTATAGTTAATTGTCGGCTAGAAATTGACGGCTTTTGCTTGCTGGGTCCTTGCTTACAGCTTTCAAAGACTGCACGTGTCCCCTCAAGCACTAACATGTCCTTAATATCTTAGGATTTACATTTCTAACGAAATAATGAATACACGTGGAAAGGCAAAAGCAGAAACAGGTCATAGAAACCTCACAGACAAAATTTGGATTTTGGGAGCATCATGACAATTCTCACGGCAGCACAGCAAGCATAAAAAATTTATTTTGTGAATGTACAAAGTGCAATAACAAAGACCTGAGCTCATACGTATATTAACTTTATTCACTTTCATGTTTCTTTGTAGATGTCAGAGTTCTTGTTCTCAGCTGTAAGAAATTGACTAAGGTATATATTCGATGCAACATGACCCCATTGCTTCTCAGGCTCTGAGTTTCTTTTCACAAATTTGCCAATCAAGATATGCACTCTCGAATTAACAATGTGGCTATTCGAAGGCTATTTCTGAAAAAAATGAATGTAGTATGAATCTACCCATCTCTGACAGCACACCAGGAATGATATTGGTGCAGTCCATGCCAACACTATCACAGGATGATTCAAAAGTCTCAGGGGAGTAAGCTACAGACTGTATCACAGACCCTCTCTCTTGCGACCCGTCACAAGCGTACCCAAGAATATCAAGAGAAATAGCACAGATGATTGCGAGAGATTGCAGCGTGCCGCCTTTGATGGTTTGGAAGCAATGATACTAAACCATTTCTACTTTTCATTGCCATTCACTTTTGTTTTGTGAAAACGTCTTAGTGCTCAGTAAATGAAAGTGTGTATGTAAACATACCCTATATGGCTTATATTTGCATACATACAGTATATTAAAGTGCCGAATATCAAAATTACCACATGATTTACTCAACTTCAAGCCATTCGACATGCATAAGTACATCATCTTTCGGACAAACACATTTGGAGATAGTAAATGTCCTCACTCTTCCAAGCTTTATAATGGGAACAACTGCTGACATTAAACCCCAAAAAAGTGCATTCATTCTTCACAGAGGTAATCCACATGGTGCAAGGGGTTAATAAAGATCTTTTGCAGGTTCTCAATGCTATATTATAATAAAAATATGTTACTTTTTTTTTAACTATAATAACTAGCTTCCGGTAAAGGCGCCATCTTGGACTCTATAGACTGAGTCTCTATGCAACGTACCCATTGTAACCAACGCTCACTACGCTAAAACTCTTTCGTGAATTGCGTGAGTCCAAGATGGCGTAGTTAACGGAAACTAGTTATTATAGTTTATAAAGTTGAAAATATGAATATTTTTTGTACAAAATTGCATCGATTACCCGCAGAAGACCTTTATTAACCCTTGAAGCCGTGTGGATGCACTTTTTGATCAGAAGTTGTTCCCTGATCCCTGTTTTCTTCCGTATAAAGCTGGGAAGAGCAAGGACATTTAAATAACTCCAAATGTGTTCGTCTGAAAGATGATTGTACTGTATATGAAGTAAATAGTAATATGAAGTAAACATCTACATTTCAACCGTATTTTGTTTTGACCAATGCATCTGTACCATCCATTAAAAAAGAAAAAATCAATAGCATGTATCATGTGACCAAACTATAGATTTTGTCTCCTCAAAAGTGTTCTGTCATCTTGAGGATTTTGACTTTTTATACCCTGTATAGACAGCCAATCTGTCAGCTATCCATCAGGGACAAGCAACGCTCTTTGAGGGAATTCTATTGTTCCTAAGATGAATGAGACGTCTGGTCTAGGTACATATGAGCTTGTAAGCAGAGAGCAAGAGAAAGTGAGAGAGCATTGAATCTTTTTTTTCCTTAGCACATGGTAATTGATCTTCCTCGAGGTCTGATTTATGTACACAACCCATATCGTGTTTACACACCTAAAATACCTGTTATGGTAGATGGATCTATAGCTGGAATAATATATGACTTGTTAAAACACAGAATCGATGAACTCTGATAAATAAACACGCTGATTAATACAGGCAGCAAAAATGAAATGTTAAACAATTCAGTCAATCTCAGATCTCAAAAGTCCAAGAGACTGCCATCATTCTCAATGTTCCCTTTTCCACCATGTGGAATAATTGATACGGTGTAGTATGAGATTAGGACCACAGGGATGAGTTGACAGTCAAATAAAATATCTGACAGCTTGTCTCATTTCATTTTCCTTTCTGTTTTATTTGGTGTAATGAGAACCACAAAATTCAGACTGGATTGAAGTTATCTTTTTTTGCCACTGCTGAATGATGCCAGTGCTATATTTTTCTCTGCTAGGCACAAAAGGCAATAGATTTTTTTTTTAAACCAGAGATAAGTCACTCAAAATCAATTAGGAATGCAAACCTGAGGACAAACAAAAGCTCTCTTAATGTCACCCGCAGTCATGTACAAAAACAATCAATTTCTGAATCAAGGCCTAAATATTTTTGGAAATGTGTGAATATGTTTTGAGTCTATAATCTAAAAAAAAATGCTTTTAGCATTAAAATTGGTTTACTGGCTCATAATCATAGGGCAACCACTGTAAGTGCTATATAGCCTAATAATAATAATAATAATAATATTAATAATAGTAATAATAATAATAATTGCTTGTTGGTTTAACTTAATACAATTATGACACCTATTTCCACACAAGTGAATTGATTTATCTGAACATAAGCCGGGGTAATTTACTTACAAGAAAAAATTAAGTTCACTCAACTTATTTTGTTGAAATTCATTTGTGTTGAGCCAATTAAGTTTACTTGTTTTGTTGGACAAAACATTTTTTTATTTTTTACCGTGTGTGATGAATGGTACTGACTGGAAGCACCAGTGAGTTAACTGCATGAGTATTTGCACATGATTTACTCATTAAGTAAAGCTGCATACATGCCAAAATGTTATGAAACATGCTTATCCTGCAAGTGGTTAAAATTGCCACTTTGTAGGTGTGAGCAAAACTGTTCCATTTAAAATGCAAATGACTTGATCTCTGCACTAAATGGCAGTGCCATGGTTGAATAGTGCAGATTAAGGAGAATGGTTTACCAAAACTAAGTTACTGGGTTGTTCTTTTTCACGTTTTCTAGGTGATATAAGCTCTGGGGACCCAATTATAGCACTTATAAATGTGGAAAAAGTCAGATTTTCATGATATGTCCTCTTTAAAAGCACACACAGTTTAGTACTTAATTTTAACATAAGTCATAAGTCATGAGAGCAAAGCATGCTGGAAACTTAATCCTCTTTATAGTTTTAGTTAGTCAATGAAAATAATTGATGTTGTCTTAACACAAATAGATTAAGTAAATGTATCTTAAGTAAAATGGGCAAGCAGTTAAGCTTCTTAACTGAGTTGAGTATTTTTTAAAAAGAAAATATTAAGTTATATGTCTTTTTCAGTATGCAATGCAACTGTGTTTGAACAAACAAGAAAATATGTAGTATCAGTGCCACTGCTAGCCATTTTGGTTCCCTAAGCATGAATTCCTTTATGATGCCCCCAACCCCCGAGAAAAAAAAAACGTTTTGTTTTGCCAGTTAGACTTTTTATTACCAAACATATAACTCAATACCAATAACAAAATGGGTCCTTTTTTAACTATCTAAGCTCATGGTCTAAAGAGCACGACCTAAACGGGCGTGTCCGATTCCACTTTTGCTAATTTAACAACAGGAAAAATGGTTTGTGCGCCGAGCGCGTGGTCGAAAAGGGTTGTTCCTATTCTTGTAATGCGTAATGGATGTGTTTTGGGTGTAACGTGCAATAAACCAATGAGAGTCTTAGCATTAAACTATCCAGCTTAAGCAAAACTTTTTTTTAAAGTGTATGTAGAATAAGTGGTGTTATAGTGTGAGTAACCACATTGCATGAGTTTTGAATAGGTTTGCATGAGTTTTTGCAGTAATTTTATATGCAGAATTAGCAGATGTTAGTGCATCATTTTATGAAAGGTCATGCAGATGGAGAAGGTCAAGCAGATGAGGAGAACAGCTAGCACACCAATGTACAACACAAATCTGACCACACTCTGAATCCAGCAGATGATTATAGAGAGAAACTTTACAGGTCACTACACAGATGCCATATAAGTCTTGAAAAATAAGTGCTAAATGGATGTCCAAGCTCTAAATGTTCATAGGAATGCAGCCCGAGAGAACATTTAACATTTTTTACTCATACACGTTATGAGTAAAAAATGTTAAAAACGCTAAACATTATTCATTTTATACAACAGTTAGTTATCGTTCTTGAACTTGAATAAACAAAAGTGCTGATATAACCAAACAGGACACTTTAATGTATTATTTAGTCACATTGAAACTATACTACGGAAAAGTTCTAGATGTCCTCTGTGGGCTTCATGGCAGATGGAAGGGATCACACATGCTTATTCGTTCTCTCTTCTTGTCACTCTTGCACATAAACTTCTACCTCCTTGTTACTCCAGTAACTTCTCAGAAACAGACCAAGCTGTCATGACTGATTCTAACATCAATTCTTTTTCCACAAAAAGGTTATTGCGTCACTACTTGTATTTTTTCTTATCTACATACATTGTCCATTGAACACAACACAAAAATATGAATAATGTAAAATAGCTCTGTGCTGTTGTATTTTAAATGGATCAGACACTGTTAGACTGTGTACTGTAAAAAAGTGATCAATAAGTCAAACACCAATGCTTAAAGGTGCAGTGTGTAAATTTTAGCGGCATGTAGTGGTGAGGTTGGGAATTGCAACCAACGGCTTATTCCACTGCTTACCCCTTGCTTTTGAAACAAATAGAGAAGCTACGGTGGCCGCCACCGGACAAACATGTCATCGTCGGAGACAATTTAGTACAAAAATGTGTCCGTTAAGGGCTTCTGTAGAAAAATGGCAGCACAAAATGGCGACTTCCATGTAAGGGTGTATGTCGATAAAAACGTCTCGTTCTAAGGTAATAAACACATAACGGTTCATTATAAAAGGTCTTTATACACCCCTGATAATATAGTTTTGTATAATATTTTGCATTTCTATCAAAAGATCCTTCTAAAAATTACACACTGCACCTTTAAAGAAAAACACCACCATTTTTCAACATTTTGCCATGTTCTTACCTCAACTTAGATGAATTAATACATACCTTTATTTTTTTAATGCGTGCACTTAATTTTTGTACAGCGCGTCGTGAATGTGTTAGCATTTAGCCTAGCCCCATTCATTCCTTAGGATCCAAACAGGAATGAATTTAGAAGCCACCAAACACATCCATGTTTTCCCTTTTTAAAGGATTAGTCATTTTTCTTAAAAAAAACAAAAAAAAAAAAACAAAATCCAGATAATTTGCTCACCACCATGTCATCCAAAATTTTCATATCTTTCTTTGTTCAGTCGAGGAGAAATTATGTTTTGAGGAAAATATTCCAGGATTTTTCTCATTTTAATGGACTTTAATGGACCCCAACACTTAACACTTAACTCAACACTTAACAGTTTTTTTTCAACAGAGTTTCAAAGGACTCTAAATGATCCCAAACGAGGGTCTTATCTAGCGAAACGATTGTCATTTTTGACAAGAAAAATAACAAATATGCACTTTTAAACCACAACTTCTCGTCTATCTCCGGTCATGTGATACGTCATCACTTCAAGAGGTCACAGAGGACGAACGCGAAACTCCGCCCCAGTATTTACAAGTGTAGAGAAAGAGTACCGTTCCGACATTGTTGTATGTCGAATGATACCAATTAATGTCTTTGTGTCAGTTTATTGTTTACAATGGTCCACAAATGTGCGTTTCATATATGTAACACGTGACCTCTCTACGTCACTACGCAATTATGTGAGGTCGCGCTGGCACTTTAGAGGACCGGAGATAGACGAGAAGTTGTGGTTTAAAAGTGCATATTTTTATTTTTATTGTCAAAAATGACAATCGTTTTGCTAGATAAGACCCTTATGCCTCTTTTGGGATCGTTTATAGTCCTTTGAAACTCCGTTGAAAAAAACTGTTAAGTGTTGAGTTAAGTTTTAAGTGTTGGGTTCCATTGAAAAATCCTGGAATGTTTCCCTCAAAAAACATAATTTCTTCTCGACTAAACAAAGAAAGACATCAACATTTTGGATGAAATGGTGGTGAGTAAATTATCTGGATTTTTTTTTAAAGAAAATTGACTAATCCTTTAAAGAATGTTACATGAGTAGTTACAAGAGTAAGTATTGTGGCACAAAATGAGCACAATAACATCATCACTCCTGACTACTCCCCCTTATGCTCAAACTTCTGAGAAATGTACTGCCCCCGAGGTTGAATTGCTAAAACTAAGTACTTTTTTTCTAAAAATCCTTTCTCTTTTTCTAAAAATCTTTTCTTTGTATTGGTCTTAAGTAATATTCTAATTTTCTGAGACACTGAATTTGGGATTTTTCTAGTTGTCAGTTATAATCATCAAAATTAAAATTAATAAACATTTGAAATATATCAGTCTGTGTGTAATGAATGAATAAAATATACAAGTTTCACTTTTTGAATGGAATTAGTGAAATAAATCAACTTTTGATGATATTCTAATTATATGACCAGCACCTGTATAGTTATATTATATTGTATTTCTGTCAAGAGATCCTTCTAAAAGTTACACATTGCACCTTTAAAAGCTTTGTGTGAGGCAATTTGATTTCATACAGTACAGTACATCTGCGTTTCTAACTTACAGCTCACTTGTGCATTTCAAAATGAGGACATCACGTATATTTCCATCTCTTTATACAATGAAAAAATATGGATGAGGTAAAGTGATATTTGCCTGCGCAGAAATCCCAGGAGATCCTTGCTTGGTTATAATGCCTGTAAAACATTCCCTTCAAGAGAACGAACGTCCCGGGAGATGTTAAGATATAAACTTCCCTCTGTTTCAGCAAATGTTTTCTTTCGGTTAGGTGAATGTATTTATATCTCTTTGAATCAAATGGCTCGGCACTCCTGCTATAGATTTACTGTTACCTTTTCGGCCTGCTGATGCTCTTCACATTAAAGAACAGAAATTCATGAGCCGCATAAAAGGCGAAGAACAACAACATTATGCAAGGTGCCTTTTCGCATTTCGATACACTTACCTTACCTTTACATAAATTATAGTGAGATGTATGAATCTGGTGCCATGGCCATTCTTGACTTTTACCTGTCATTTAAAAGCCATGTGACTGAATTTTCCTGTCACCCATATTTCATAAGGCATGTGAATGCCAATATGTGATGCTAATGTTGAGGGGCATACAGTATCTACAAAAGTATTTTGTGGCCCAGATGGTGGCAGATCAAAGCAATATAATAGCCAATCAGTTTGAATTACAATATGAATTATGCTTATGAATTAGGTTAACTCTTTACCCACCAGGTTTTTTTTTACTTGCCAAGCCAGCACCAGCATTTTTCATGATATCACAAAAGTTTAATGCCTTCCTGAAAATGTTCTGCTTCAATATAGAAACATACAATATATCAAATGAAAGAAAAGACACTCTGATAAAAAAAACCCACTTCATCCTACCTTGATAAGTTCTCTTCTTATCACCTCTCAAATATGGGTAGGTTTCTTCAAAAACACAAATTTTTGATTATTTTTGTGAAGGACTTTTGATACAGATTCAAAACGATCCTCAAAACATACATAGGGCCCGATTTTAACGATCTAAAACGCAAGTGTGAAGCGCAAAACGCAAGTGACTTTGTGGGCGGATCTTGGGTGCTGTTGCTGTTTTCCCGGCGGGATTTGTGCCAGGCACAAATCAATAAGGGGTTTGTCTGAAGTAGGTTAATTATTCATAGGTGTGGTTTGGGCGTAACCTCAAATAAACCAATCAGAACGTCATCCAACATTCCCTTTAAACGCAAGTACGCAAGTTCCATGGCGAGTTGCTATTATTATGACAGATTTACCAGGCGCACACCATGGGCGGTTCACAGCCGAGGAGACTTGTAAGTTCTTGTAAGAGCAGTCAAAGACAGAGAATTTGTTTTGTATGGGGATGGGAGAAACCCGCCCAAATCAGCGTCGGTTAAACAGGTGTGGGAGGAAATAGCCACAATTGTCTCATCAGCTGGCATCCCCATCGTTGCGCCAAGCGCTACAATGATGTCAGGAGATGGGGAATCCCAAGCTTGCCAGCATAAATCGGGCACGCCGTGTAATGGGAGGTGGATCTGCCTCTACACAGGACCTGACGCCAGCAGAGGACATCGCTGCATCCACCTCACCGCTGAAAGGGTTTGGGGGCTTTGAAATCGGACCCAAGAAATGCAAGCAAGGTCCAACCACATACTGTACAAATCAAGTTCACATACATTAAGTTTTCTAATGAAAACATTTTATTTATTATTTACATAAAATAAACATAATACAGCCACACAACAAACTTATGAAAATATTTTAATCGTTATTTGCATGAGAATTTTTTAACGCAGCCACACAATAAATAAAAACTATCACCACAATGCTCACCACTATGATTTCCCTTATCTCATGTGTTAATATTTTTTATTGTAACAATTTATGATTTGCAAAAATAACTGTTGCATCTGTGTAGATTAGATAAGCAAAGTGTGTGCGCGTTGTGCACGCTATACATTATGGTCAAGCATGCGCCCTTAAAATAGCATAATGAACAACTCGCAACTGACTTTAGACTAGTTTTTTTTTGGTCAGTGGCGCAATTGTTTTTTGAAACTGGAAAATAGCATCAGGGATGGTTTGCGCCGGAACACGTCTCCTTTTTTGCGCTGAACCGCCCAGGGAGCGCAAGTTCATTCCTTAGTTTGCCGACGTGCGTCTGTGGAGGGAAAAACCAGCTGTGCGCCGGTGCAAAATACAAATGATACATGCGTCACTGACAAAGTCAATTGCGCTGGGTGCAAGATAGGGCCCATAGAGTTTTTACTCTTTTACGCAAGGCGTTGCTTACGGGTTGTATAAGTTGCGGAAGATAATAGCGGTATTGCGGATTGCCGGAAATACTCATCATTGGCAGGAAAACGTTTTGTCTTAATTGAACAGTTAACTCATCAGTGGCGGGGAAAAAGTTAAAGGTGGTGTGTGTACATTTTAGCGATATCTAGTGGTGAGATTGCGAATTGCAACCAACAGCTCACCCCTCAATTTCAAAACGCATAGCTACAGGACAAACATGTCGTCGTCTGAGACAACATAGGGAAAAAATGCGCTCTGGAGAACAGTTTGTCCATTTAGGATTAATGTAGAATTATGACGGAGACTTCCATGTAAGGTGACCCACGGTGTATGTAGATAAAAAAGCCTCTTCCTACGGTAAAAAAATATAGTTCATTATGCATATTATATTGTATTTCTGTCAAGAGATCCTTTTAAAAGTTACACAATGCACCTTCAAAGAAATAGTTCACCCAAAAATAAAAGTTATGTTATCATTTACATAACTGAAAACATTGCTTTCATGTCAATCTAAAGTGTATGAGTTTTTTTATGTTGAACACAAAAAAATATTTTGATAAATGATGGTAAACCAAGCGTGCCACACAAGCCCTGAAAAGTGAAGCCAAACGTCTTGATCGCCCCCCAGTGACTGGTCCCAGTATAGGTCATAAACCCCCCGCTGATGTAAATTCAAGTGTTTGTATTAAAAATAAGTTTGTTTTTAGTTAGTTATTTAATGCTATAAAAACAGTGGTGTCACGTCATGATTGACAGCTGTGATATGCGCATTCTGCGAGAGCGAGGGCGGGGCCTTAATTTCGCGGCTTTACTTCCTGCTCATTACTGCGCAGGACTGATCCCGAAATCGCTACTGTGCAGACTCACGATGTCAGCGCCGTATCGGGACACTGGCAGCTTTACTTTCACCAATGAAAGGGAGCGAACAGGTGTCATCCATCTTTTTTTACAGTCTATGTGGTAAACACACAGACATGGTACCCACTGACTTCCATAGTATTTGTTTTTCCAACCATGGAAGTTAATCTGTGTGCTTACCACCATTTTTCTTAATATCACAAAAATCAATCGCATATGGAAATGCAAATGACGGTAACAGTACATCATTATTAAAAATATGATATGATGATTAATGTCGGCCATAAATTGCTAACTAAAATTCAAGAACATGCAGTACCTTTAATTGATCTGCTTATTTTTTGCTTCCCTGGCAATCTGTCAAGAATATAAAAGTCTAACCAAAGATTAATAAATCTGTCATGATCATGCACGCTGTCATCACACTTCACATTGAGATTCAGTCTGCTTCAAAGCATATGTTCACAGTGTATTCTCAATTATCAAATAAAAAATATGTTAATTAAATAAAGTTAAATCTACAAGAGCTTTGACTGTTGATTATGGTTGAGCTTATGTTTGTATTTTATTTGGTGATGCTAGTTGTCCATATCTCCCTTTTTGTCGCCCCCCTCTTTTTTTGTTACACGTTCACCCTTTTCCCCAGAAGATGCCAATCAATCATTTTACCATTATAGCAGTCAGTGTCAGAGTTCAATATTGAAGCAACATACGAGCAGCTGAGTCTCTTATTGTCCCACTCGCTCTGATACGACAGCAAAGCTTCGCTCCAATTATGTGAAAATACTAAAGGACAAACATATGTGCATTCGATTTTAAAACAAGATATATTAAGCAACTTTATAATAATCCATGTTTTGTATATAGAGCTAGTTTATACATTATAAAGTAGCTTTAGCTGTCTTTTTAATTGCCTGCCTTAGTGAGAATTTCCTCACATTGTAAGCTGTTTAAAGCTACTGTTTGGGCTAAATGAAGAAGCTCTGCAAACATCTAGTCTCTGAGCTATTTATCAAAGCGAGCGAGTCTGAGTACGTTCGAATGAGTTATGCCCTTATTCAAGATCAATGTTTGTTTGTTTATTATATTTTAAGCATGAACCCCTATGAACCGAGAAATATTTCAATAGCATATGTTGCAAACGTTACGGTTTATGACACATGCCACCAGTCAACACCCCGATGACTGAAGTACTTATCCACAGGCCTTCCAGCTCTGTGACTCTTTCAGAATTAAAGGAACTTTATGTCCACAAAACAAATGGAGGCTTCACACGGTGACTCCCATGAAAGATGGCAGCTCCGAAAGCATATTTCTTCCGGGCCGAACGTGGTGGATGATGAATGTTAGGCGACAGCGGCTTCTGAATACGCTTTTCCTCCCCGACCACAGAGATTTTCACCCTGATACAGATCTCTGCCGAAGGGGTGCTGTGACCATCCACACAGGATGAAGAGTCTCACCCTCATCCCACCTATATATGTCACCTCAGGGCTGAGGGTAATCCAAAGACAAAGAAACCAGCCTTCTACCAGCATCCTTGGCTGCGCTGTGCAAACAAAGCTGGATATCAAAACAATGCGAGCATCTTCTTCCAATATATTTTAGATGACCTTTACCTTGGTTTTGGGACTTGATCAACAGAAAATGAAGAAAATAACATTGACGCACGCATTTAAATCATATGCTTTGAAACCTAACAAGATCTGCAGATAATTGAGATGCTAAGAAAATAAAGTCATGGTGACAAAAATGCAGTGACATTTATATTAAGTGTTTATGTTTTACATTCAAAGTGAGTTTTCTTCAGCTGTCTTCTGTGGTTTTGAGGAATTTAGGCACTTTTGTTTTATCCATATTTGCAAACTGTCACAAACTGTCAATTTACAAGTAAACTGTACGGCTGTATGATGACAATGACATCAAAAAACAGCACATTTTAACATATTACACTGTCAAGAAAAAATTGTAACAAATGGTCCCAAGCTGAGTCTGGGGAAGTACCTTTTAACTCATTCCCCGCCAGCATTTTTTGGGAGTTTCACAAAATACCTTCCAGGAAAATATTCTTCCATAAATCTATAAACACTATAAATCAATACAATACCTGTACATTTAAAACAAAAGAACAGACCCTCTTCTTTTAAACAAACAAACAAAAAACAAGAATTAAAGATTACCGTAAAAACTTGTCAATGGCGAGGAAAGAGTTAAAAGGTTGTAGTGCTGTAGTAATTGTCTCGAGACCGATTTCTGCTTTCTCGGATTCGTCTCGGACTTCTTCCTTCAAAGACTCGGTCTTGACTCGGTCTCGGACCACAGTGGGAGGAGAAGGACTTGTAATTTCAGACCGAGTCCTCGAGACCAACGCATTTTTTTATGTTCATATAAAAAAACCACACAACACATAACAATAATAATAAAATGCAATGTTGACGGGCATCATTTGAAAATGAAATCCCATGGTGCAATGCAAAGATACTGCCATCAGAGCTGTTTATTTATCTCTAGAAAAATAGGCAGAAGATGATGGATGTGGTAGGGATTTTTTTAATGATAGTAAAAGCATAGTCCATATTAAGAGGTTAAGACTGCTCTTCTAAACAATTCCCAATCTAGCTTAGTCTGTAGGCCTAACTGTTGATTATTAACTGGGGGGATATTACATCACGAATATGAAAACTGACATGTTTTTATGGTCTTGGTCTCGACTCCTAAAGGATTCGGTCTCAACTCAGACTTGCTTCCTCAAAGATTCGATCTTGACTCGGACTCAACAGTATTTGAAAACCAACAGACTCCGTCTCGACTCAGTCTCAACCTTTTAAAGACTTAGTCTTGAGTCGGCATAGGCGGTCTCGTCCCCATCGCTAAAAGGTTGTGATATGTACAAATTATGTACAGATATGTACACGTTTGGCACCAGCATGTACCTGTGTGTGGGTGTCTTTGTTTTGTTTCTTCTCTCTCTCTCACGCTGCCCCATCTTCAGGTCCATCCCATTTTACATTGGTCAGCTGAGATGTCAAACTCCTGCCTTTAAATGTAATGTCACGGGTCTCTGCGCCAATCCTGAGTGCTGTGCAATAGTCCTTTCGGCTCATTGATATTAATCTTTGCACTTTGAGTTTAAATCTAATTTATTATTGTGCGCCTTTTGTGTCGTATCCATTTGTTTTGTTGTTGTTGTTCTGTCATTCATTCTAGTTTTGCTTTGGTTTTCCCGTGTCATTTCCCCCTATCTGTTGAATGTTGTTGGTGACTCGTTTTCCTGTTTTCAGGGAAAAGTGGGCAGGTAAGGTTGTATTAGACACACTAGCCTAGGAGAGAATGCCACCCCTTGTACATTTTGTGTTTGGCTAGTTAGATTAGTAACTTGCGGATCCAATTCAGAAACAAAAGCCAACTAGATCCTTACAATCTCAAGAACAAAAACTACTTATTGTTCCTTGGTCCAAGATAAAAGATAAAATCCAGAGGGGATTGTGTGTTTGTAGTCTCTGCTCCCAAATTACGGAACAGCCTGCCATTATATATTAGGGATACACAGACACTTGGCCAGTTTAAAAGCCATCTGAAAACATATTTGTACTTGTTAGCGTTTGATAATAGAAGTGTTGGGGGTTGCTAGTACTATATCTCTTTTGGATCCTAGCTAAGATACATTTTTTAATGTCTTTTAAGGTTGTTTTTATTTCTTTTTTATTTAAATGTGAATATTTCTTAATATTTGTTTTATCGTGCTATTGTCTATACAGCAATATGGTCAACTTTGTTGTTTTATTCAGTGCTCTATAAATAAATTTGAATTTGAAATTGTGTCCTGTCTTTGCCATCCCATGCATATACTCACTGGTAATACTTTTTTTGCTTCCCCTATACCCCTAGACTAAACTTGGGGTCCTAATATTACTTCTGAGATACTAATATGCACTCTTTGGTACCAAAATGTATCTCTGAGGTATTAATATAAACTCTTTAGGTGGAAATATAGTTTTCATAAAAGGGTACCGCCCCAGTGACAGCTAGGGACCATTTTTTATCTTTTTTTTTTGTATGGTCTTCATACCGAATGTGAATTAAAGACAAATGTTTTTGATGACAACTTTTGTCCCAAATCATTAAAAATGTCGAAATACCATCTTTTTAACAGACACACTAAAACCTTCCCTGGTTATCAGGATTGTAGTTTAATAGATTGCACGGTTATAAAACCCAGCAGACCTTGGTGGTGAGTTTCATTCCAATGGGATCTGCAGGCAGTGACATGGAAGCAGAGGTCCCCTGCTCACGTTGTCATGACAACTCAGAAAGGTCGATGGGGAATGAGCTCGCTCTCCATGCCGTACTTGTGAAAGCAAGAAAAATAGATTTGAGATCCCTTGTACTGATAACTTTTCTCTAACAATGCAAACTATCTGCTTGAGATTTTTTTCCGGTGACAATCTTATCTTGAAATCACCATTATTCATTGAGTTCCTGTTCAGATAAACTTCAATTACTTGACAGGCATGGTCATATTTTCTTAAAAAAAAAAAACACACATGATCTTTATACTATATTGTACTGTGGATTAAAGTCCCTGTATAATATTTCATGCCTCTAAATGTCACTAAGAGTATGGCTATATTTTGTAGCTATATAGAAGTTAAATAACATGTCACATAATTTTCATTAAACTATTCACGTCTGATGATATTTTCGCTGTGTATTGTTGTTTCCATGCAAGACTTGATATTTACCATTTGGACGTAAGCGGTGGCTATAATCATATCTCACGTCAGGTTTAACCTCGTGTGCGCAAGTTTTGAGTTAAGATGAATGTTTTACCCGTTTGATATCCTATCTGTAGAGGAATAACAAAAAGTTAGAAATAGTGTTTTCGTTTAGTTTAACAAAAAGAAACTTACATTTCTGATAAATTTTCCGCACAGAAAAAATACAGTCAGTATAAAAAAGACGCATTTTATGTGATTTGTCATTAATCGCAACATATTGCAACGAAATTCATATATACAATATGATATTATTTACATTTATTTATATGTTTATATGCATGGATGCAGAATATTCATTATAAAATTATTATAGTACTTTATACAGCTTTAATATGGTAAATTGTGTATTAGTACATATATATATAGTCTACAAAACAATATATCTAAAAAAATACAGTTAGATATACACTGTAAAAAAATTCTGTAGAAATTACAGTATTACTGGGTATTATTGGCAACTAGCTGCCTTACTGTAGATTTTACATTTATGTTATTTAATGGCAACAGTTTGTTCAAAGTTAAATGAACATTAAACATTTTCAGTCTTTATCTTCTACAGTAAGTTACTGGCAACCAGCTGCAAAAAAAAACAGCATTTTTTTTACAGTGTATATATATATATATATATATATATATATATATATATATATATATATATATATATATATATATATATATATATATATATATATATATATATATATATATATATATATATATATATATATATATATGTATGTTAATATTTTATTATTTAAAATTACAATGTTGGTGTTTTGGTGTAAGATCAATGTAGCATTTTTCCCGACTTGCTTTATATTGCTTTTCAAGCAACTTGAAAGGTCAAAGTTCATTATCCGTGGTTATCTATCTTTCTTCATGTCTTAAAATTTGTGGCGAGGCTTCATTTATATGGGTGTAATATTCAAATTACAAAAGTTTTCATCAGCCACATATATCAACATCAGTTCATGCGTACAACGCAATACGAAAATGAAAGTTTAATGAATCACACCTGAACATTGTCATAAGAGGATATTTGCACACGGATCTGTGCTTGTTTCTACGTTATATTGATAAATGAGGGCCAACGCATTTCACACAGGCACATCACAAATGCAAAGATCAGGTCAAGTACAGAATAGTTGCAACCTCTACATATTCACTCGCCCATCCCTCGTGTTACATGCAACCGCTAGGGACACATTTCCAGATGGCTGTTTACACGGTAAACTGGGTTATCCCTTGTTCTTCGTACAACACATTAGTCATGTAACTACAAATGGTAGACCAGTTATGCATGCATTTCCTTCCAAGCACATCCACTTCTTCACATTCCAGACTTTTTCACATGTGAGAACTTCATTAAGCCCCTCTTTGAAGGGCTTCACATTAATCAAACGTCGGAGACGACTCGAGCCCAAACGGCATGCCTGGGGACAGCTTTGGCTTTTAAAATTGTCGTTCTTCTGGTGACAAGAAGAAAAACACTTCCATGGGTCAGCTCTTTGTCTCTTTTGGGACAATCAAGAAAGCAAAAACCTGCCATTGTGAAGACAATTTGATCAGCCAACCCAAGCCCCACTTCCTATTACCGACTGGAAATGGCCCGGGTCCCGAGAGGCCCAAGGCTCATTGAGCAGAAGAGGTGGATGCAGTAATTATATCTCAGGCTAACCCTCAAATCACTCCTCATTAGCTTGGGCTAGACCTGTGCTTCAAACTCTCGATATCTCACTATTTGCTTTGAGTCATCTCAATACTGGCATTCCCATGCTGCCTAATCTATTAATTGCGGGTTTTGGGTGTTAGGGCTGGCTGGCTTTTAGATGCACGTCAACCTGTCTATTTTCTGCGGAAATGTAAAGGGTCTGCTGGGATTCGCTTTGGTTTCCCATCTCGAGTTGTTAGGGACGTCACTGGAGGGGGATGTATGTTCAGCCATCTGCTATGGCAGGAGCCACATCACAAAAACAAATGAGACTATAAGTGGGTCGCGCGTACCCACTTAGGGAAGGAGTGGATGGAAGGGTCAGGTGTTTTCTTGCATGTAGTGCAACGGTGAAGACCTTTTATTCACATCTCTACTGTGGATTGTACAAGACACACCTGTAGTTTTTAGAAATGATGACCTGAGCCAAAAAAGTAGAGGGAAAAAAGTGGATTATTCATTTTTAGAAAACCCTGTATGATATATACATAGGTTTTGGGAACAAGAGCCTATTTAGACACATTTCTAATGCTGTAAAATAGCTATTCATTTCCAAGGTCAAGGGTTTGTTCCTAGGGAACAAACATAGTGATAAATGTACATATTGAATGCACTGTAAGTCGCTTTGGATGAAAGTCACAATGCAATGGAACATAATGCAGAGGTCTTTTGTGGAAATGTTCATAATTTCATGTAAAAAGGGCAATTACCTGGCACCATTGGTTACATCATCAGGTTACTCAACTTAATTGGTTTAAGATTATGCATTTAAATGCACTTACTTTTCTTGATACCCAGGAAACAGACAAATGTTAAGTTTAGATGTATAGTAACACACTTATAGTACAGATACATGTTTATACATTCATGACGGTTTAAACATTTTAACCCTTGATTTATGTGCTGGGTCAATTTGACCCGTTGTGATTTTTAATCTGTTGGAAAAACCAGTTAACTTGTGATTTTATTATTGAAATTTTGTGACTTTTTCTCATTTATGGCCATGAACATGCATCCAAAGTTAGGATACATTTATATGTTTTGAAGTGTATGCAAATAATTTTGTAACGATTTTGATGTTCACGGGTCAATTTGACCCAGATTTTTTTTGTTTCTAAGCAACTGTACAGACCAAAATTAAATAAATGTTTTCATTTAATGTTGCTATATTGGTGTTTTACTATCCTGATATGGAGTAAAAATGCTTCTCCTCACTCTTTCACTCTTTTGGGTACTTAATAGCTCACTTTTACATCTGTGTCTGTAAAAGTCTTTTTATTTCTTTTTACAATGTATAAGAAATACTACTTAGGTTACTTTTTTCTTCCAGACATTTTGTCACTTTTCTCATTTAGGGCCATGAACATGCATGCAAAGTTTGGATATACTGATGTGTTTTTTTTAACACAAATAATGCTCTTTTACGATTTTGATGTTCCCGTGTCAATTTGACCCATATTTCTTTGTGTCAAGGCAACTATACAGACACAAATTAAATACATTTATTGCGTATATGTTGGTGTTTTACTACCCTGGAAAGGGAAAAGTTAGCTTTTCTTCACTATATTCAGTACTGATAAAGACTTTCTCAGACACAGAAAAGTAAAAACTATTATTTCTATTTTCAATGTATATGAAATACTATATAAAGCAGAATACAGGTGATGCCAGTTGTGCCACACAAAACATGACACCAAAGCAAGCATCATTTGTAAAATTCAAGAACGCAGAAGGACATGCTTGATGTGTGCACATCATGTAAACAGTGATTTCTTGAATTTGTTCAATGAGCCTAAAGGGATAGTTCGGCCAAAAATGATATTAAACCCATGATTTACTCACCCCCAAGCCGTCCGAGATGCATATGTCCATCGTTTTTCAGACAAACACATTTTCAGTTATTTTAGAAAATGTTTTAGATCTTTCAGTTAATCAAATGTAAAGTTACGGGGTCCACGTCCTTCAAGTCCAAAAAATGTGCATCCATCCTTCACAAAATAAATCCAAACAGCTTCACGATGATAAACAAAGCCCTTCTGAGGGTAATTATGTTGTTGTAGAAAATCCACATTTAAAACTTTATAAACAAAAATATCTAGCTTCCGGCAACGTCGCCATCTTCATTCAAGATGAGTGCGTACGCAAATGAGGGTTCTGTCCTTCTGCTCTGTGCCCCCGCCCTCCGAATTTGTCGTACGTCACTAAGAAAAGTGCGTACACTACGCTGATACTCTCCCCTGAATACAGAGGAGTCTAAGATGGCGTCGTTACCGGAAGCTAGTAATTTTCGTTTATAAAGTTTCAAATGTGGATATTTCTACAACAAACCAGCACGGATTACCCTCAGGAGGCCTTTGTTAATCATCGTGGAGCCGTTGTTTTTTTGTGAAGGATGGATGCACATTTTTTGGACTTGAAAGACGTGGACCCTGTAACTTTACATTTGATTAACTAAAAGATCTAAAACATTTAAATAACTGAAAATGTGATCGTCTGAAAAACGATGGACATATGCATCTCGGACAGCTTGGGGGTAAGTAAATGAATCATGGGTTTAATATCATTTTTGGCCAAACTATCCCTTTAAAAACAAAATATGAGCCTGTTTTGGAAAAGAAAAGCTTAATTTCATAATGTGATATTTAGGGAATTGCATTGAATCAAATTAGGGTCAATTTGACCCGCTCACTCACAAAAATCGAACACAATGCAAGGGTTGAATAACAAATGCGAGAGCCATCGGCAGCTATGTTATACTTTTGACAGTAAAAAGTCAGTTCAAGTCAATTTAAATGTAGAGTGTCTGTCCTCTCATCTCACTCTCAGTAAGACTCAATGTATCACGCATCAGTCTGAGAGATGCAACCATCCAGCGAGCAGTTGTCACAGCAGTACGCAGACAACGCATCAGAAACTGAACGTGTTTCACCTAGTCCTGCACACTAGAAAGCAACACATCACAAAGTATCACAAAATAATCATATTTCAAGAGAAACTCGCTTTCCTCCCTTGACAACTCCTGCTCCGAGATAACATCTCAGTTTGACATAAAAATATTCATACATCCCACTTGCTCCAGAAGCCGGAGGACGGTTTCGCATGCAGAACTCGCATGCAGTCAATTTGATAACGACTGCTAGGGTTTCTATTAAAGGCTAAAAAAGTGTTTTTCGTGAAGAACAGTACCTTTTAAAAAAGCTCTCTTTTTAATTGTAAACATTGTGATTTACAATTTCATGATCATTTATGTACACAAAGGGGTGGTTTCCCGGACCAGGATTAGCTTAAGCCAGGACTAGGCCTTAGTTTAATCAGGAAATATAACTAGTTTTAAAAAACATGCCTTACTAAAAACATTACTTGTGTGCATTTTAAGTCAAAACAAGGGCACTGATGTATTTTAAGACATGTCAGTGCAAGTTGTTTTCAGTTTGGACAGCTCTTACATTTATTTTACTCCCAAAGTGTTTACAACTTTTATTTGTAGATTGTCTCTTCTCAAAACTCGCTTTTGCTGACATCACAACTTTTTTCTAGATAGCATAGAGAGAGAAGATCCAACCTGATTCCACAAAAACATTTCCTCATTTATGTGGTGGCAATTTCGTATGAATTGTTACAATGTGAAATGTATAAAAACATACGATTATCCAGAAAAAGCCAAATGAAGCCCAACCTCTAACCCCAAACTGAAAGGTGTGAAAGCAGATCGTACTAAAATGTACGAATGACGTCATGCTAGATTGTGTCCATACAGAACAATGAAAATCCGATTAAAGAGCACCTATTGTCCGATTCACGTTTTTACATTACCTTTGGTGTGTGAGTGTGTATTAGTACATATTAACAATATGCAAAAGGTACATGACGTGATTTATCGTCTCCAATGTAAATCGCTTTTCTTGGACTACAACAAACACACGGATTATAGGGACCAGTTTACTTCCTGGGATTGGTGATGTAGACAAGAACGACATTCCTCCCACTTCGGACTCACAGCCTATAAGTTAACTCCTGTTAGCAATCGAATCTTTCAAACATGGTAAGGAGCGTCACATTTCCATCTGACATCAGAGGTATTCACGGCAATCACAACGTACATATTAGCTGACAAACCAGCGACACAGAGCTTTCAAATCCGTGCGTTTCAGGAAGAGAGTGCAATTTAGAGCCAAAAAAAAAATTACGGTATGTGGAAAATAATGTGTTTTCTAACCATAAACCACGCGAACACATTGTATTACACCAAATACACAAAACAACATGTTTTTTTTTTTGCAATGAAATAGGCGCTCTTTAATACAGAGCAAGTCCCGCTCTTCATCAACGCAGGGGAAAACTGTCCCTCAGAGATAATTTTGAGTTGTCTTACCAGCTCACTTCATCTCTCTTCTCGCCTGTCTATCCTTCCACACTCTCTTTTATCCTAGTGAAGAATAAACCACTTTCTTGCCCCAAACTGCAATTAGTGCAGACATGTGTCTGCGCAGCTGCGAAGAGCAGTCAGAGCCCCAGCTGTGCTGATGGGACAGCAGGTGTCCTCCTGGCCTGAGTGAATTATTCAGAGCACCGGCGCCGTGAGGGCAACCCTGCACATCGTCTCAAAGGGCCATGATTTTTCAAAGGAAGAGATAATATTGAACCGCATCTACAGGAGAACGTACTGTACTCTCTTGGGTAAAAATGAGGCAATCTTCACTTCCTGACAGAAGGACATGGGAAATCTATTGGAAGGGAATGTTATTGATGTTTAATTCATAGCAGAACAGTCTGGTGTCACTCGCTAATCTCAGTCCAGACGTAATGAAGTAGCCGAAATGTGGGAACTGCGATGAGCAGATGGCGGGCAGAGACAGTAGTAGCCGGTCTGGGAAAATATAGCACCAAATGAACAATGACATAAATGAACACTAATTTAGTTGATGTAAATTGTGTTTACCTAGCAGCAGAGGGTTATACAAATACTATGAATTTGTAGTATGGCAAATAATGTTAGAATACATGTAGCTCATTGGTTCATTGGTTCCCCATTCTCTTAAGCTATTTCAACAACTGTCTTACTTGAATCTATTTTATATCCCAAGCAATTGTTAAAGAGCACCCATTTCATTGCTAAAAACAACGTTACTTTGGTATTTGGTATAAAACAATGTGTTTGTGTGGTTTATAGTTAAAAACACATTATTTTCCCCATACCGTACATTTATGTAGCTCCAGTTTTCACCGTCTATCTGAAATGCATAGATTTTAAAAGCCTTATGTCCCTGATTGGCCAGCTAATCTGTACATTGTGATTGGCCTGAATACCTCTGACATCAGCCGGAAATGTGACGCTCCTTACCATGATTGAAAGATTCGGTTGCTAACAGGGGTTAACTTACAGGCTCTGAGTCCGAAGCGGGAGGAATTATGATAATGTTGGTCTTCTCTACATCACCGATCCCAGGAAGTAAACTGTTGCCTACAATTGGTGTGTTGTAGTCCAAGAAAAGAGATTTACGTTGGAGACGTTAACTCTCGTCATCGTTTACTTTGGGGTTTGAATGTTTTGGATATCATTCACCCGTACTAATACACACTTACAACCAAAGGAAATTTAAAAACGTGAACGAGGTGCTCTTTAAAGAAACAAACAAGACTAAGTTAAACACTTAACCAACTCAGAATTGTGCATCAAATCTCATGGCCAAATATGTCAAAGAAGACAAGGGCGTGATAGCATTCAATTACACTAAATATCACCAACCAGTACATTCACCCCAGTTAATTCATCACCGTTAAAGGATCTTGGTTTCAGCAAAAATCTCCTGGTGCTTTTGTGCTATGAAAGCATTCTCTTAACAACTCCTTTCACACAGTACTGTACTAATGCAAACCTCAAGACTTCCACAGAGACTCTGTATGAATGCGAGAGCTGCGTTTACTATTGCCCTTCAGTTTAAGTGCCATGAATGAACAGTGTTTTAATGAGAAAACTGCACCAGGGTCATGCGCTTATAGCTATTTATTTTCAAGAGGCTTTCATTTGCTGCTTCATTCTCACATTAGGGTTATTCTATCGAAGGGTCATTGACAGTGCTTGTTATTTATAAACCTGAAAATTAAATATGGTCCCACATGTTTATATGTTCTTGGTTACTGTGGTAACAGCGAGTCCAACCAGAGAGTATGTTATGCCAAATATGCATATAGTTTCTTTGTCTTAAAAGAGATTAAAAGACACATTTGTAAGGTTGTTACAATGGGTATTACTGTATCTTATTTAGGGTGGATAAATGTCATCATTTAAACAGTTTAAACAAGTTAAGTAGACGTTCAGTAAACGTTAAGGTCTGGTCTCACAGACAAACCCCAAATCAGAAAAAGTTGGGACACTGTAGAAAAAAGGAATGGAATAATTTACAAATCTCATAAACTTATATTTTATTCACAATAGAATATAGATAACATATCAAATGTAGAAAGTGAGACATTTTGAAATGTCATGCCAAATATTGGCTCACAAAAAAAGTTGGGACAGGTAACAATAAGAGGCCAGAAAATTTTAATGTAAAGCCCCCTTCCTGATTTTCCTTTATTTTATTACAAGTTAACACAACATGCAGTTTTAAAATAAAGGTTTTTATTATGAAGGGAAAACAAAATCCAAACACATGCCCCTGTGTAAAAAAGCGCTTTCCTCCTAAACCTAATAACTGGTTGGGCCATGCTTAGCAGCAAGATCTGCAATCAAGTGTTTGCGATAACTTGCAATGAGTCTGTTACAGTGCTGGGTAGGAGTTTTGGCCCATTCATCTTTGCAGAATTGTTGTAATTCAGCCACATTGAAGGGTTTGAGAGAATGAACTGCCTTTTTAAGATCAAGCCACAGCATCTCAATTTGAGGTCAGGACTTTGACTTTTGCCATTCAGAGGTAGACTTGCTGGTGTGTTTTGGATCATTGTCTTGCTGCAGAACCCAAGTTCGCTTCAGCTTGAGGTCACGAACAGATGGCCGGACGTTGTCCTTCAGAATTTTTTGGTAGATTAGAAATGGCTTTAGAAATGGCTTATATCCCTTTCCAGACAGATAGATCTCAATTACTTTCTTTCTCATTTGTTTCTTTGGATCTCAACATGATGTGTACTTGACTTTGTCAGGCAGGTCTTATTTAAGTGATTTCTTGATTGTGAACAGGTGTGGCAGTAATTGGGCTTGGGTGTGGCTAGAGAAACTGCACTCAGGTATAATAAACCACAGTTACGTTATGTTTTAACAGGGAAGGGAGCAAGCACTTTTTCCACACAGGGTCATGTGAGTTTGGATTTTGTTTTCCCTGTATAATAAAATCTTCATTTAAAAACTGCATGTTGTGTTTACTTGTGTTAACTTTGATTAATATTTAAATTTGTTTCATGATCTGAAACATTAAAGTGTGACAAATATTCAAAAAAATAAAAATCAAGAAGAATACTTTTTCACACCACTGCAGATTGGTTGGGATCTATCTATAAACTGTCAGAAAAAATGTACAAAACTGTAGTATTTCTGTCGCTGGGGTGTTACCCTCAAAGCACATAAACACATTGAAATGTTGTACCTTTTGGGGTACTGTATAACAGTGGCGGCCGGTGACTTATTTTTTCAAGGGCGCACAATGTGAAGTTCGTCATAACATGTATGTTTTGTAGCCCATCATTTCAAAAAAAGTGTTCTGCGCATCGAGTGAACCTATGTGCTTCATGTGTTTTGTCAAAATAAGTGCCTGCAGACGCTTTTAAATGGTTTATAATAAATGAGCTGCTCGCGTTTACATAATCTCAGTGTGTAATCATAGTTTACTGTTAAGGGAGTGTCTAGATTGTATTTTGTGAATGTGAGCGTCTCTTTTATCATAAACAGATTCGAGGTGTGTGCAGCAGGCATTTATTTTGACAAGACACATGATGCACATGGTTCACATGACACAACAAACACATATTTTGAAAACACGAGTAACACACATGACACTCCAAACACATATTTTGAATTAGCGCCCCTCGGAAGAGCCGTCACCAGCCGACACCGCTGTATAATATTATACCCTAAGGACCTATTGTGTACCTTAAGGAACAATTTTGTACCAGTAAAATTTTAGGGGTACAAAGTTAACTGTACCTTTAAAGGGATAGTTCGGCCAAAAAGGATATTAAACCCATGATTTACTCACCCCCAAGCTGTCCGAGTTACATATGTCCATCGTTTTTCAGACAAACACATTTTCGGATATTTTAGAAAATGTTTTAGATCTTTCAGTTGATTAAATGTAATGTTACGGGGTCCACCCATAGTCCACGACCTTCAAGTCCAAAAAAGTGCTTCCATCCTTCACAAATTAAATCCAAACGGCTCCAGGATGATAAACAAAGGTCTTCTGAGGGTAATCCGCGTGGTGTTGTTGTAGAAATATCCATATTTAAAACTTTATTAACGAAAATAAATATCTTGCGGTAGCGCCGCCATCTTAGACTCCTCTGTATTCAGGATAGAGTATTAGCGTAGTGTACGCACTTTTCTTAGTGACGTAAGCTCTCATCCTGAATGCGGACGCGACTAAGATGGCGGCGCTACCGGAAGGTATTTATTTTCGTTAATAAAGTTTTAAATATGGATATTTCTACAACAACACCGGGCGGATTACCCTCAGAAGACCTTTGTTTATCATCCTGGAGCCGTTTGGATTTAATTTGTGAAGGATGGACGCACTTTTTTTGGACTTGAAGGTCGTGGACTATGGGTGGACCCCGTAACATTACATTTAATCAACGGAAAGATCTAAAACATTATCTAAAATATCCGAAAATGTGTTTGTCTGAAAAACGATGGACATATGCAACTCTGACAGCTTGGGGGTGAGTAAATCATGGGTTTAATATTATTTTTGGCCGAACTATCCCTTTAAAGGTACACAATACATCTTTAAGGTACAAGAATGTACCCAAAAAGGTAAAACATTGCTATCTTTAGTATACTTGTTAAGGTACAAAACGGAACCTTAAGGTACCACACCACTTAGAAAATAAGTACTGTTTTGTACCTTTATTTCTGACAGGGTAGAAGGGAGTGTGCACTGTAAGCTTATAAATCAAATCAGATACATTTTCTTAGAAAATCTTTGGAAAGAAAATCCGTGCCTGTTTTCTAAGCCTACCGTACTTGTTTTCAGTTTTTATACCCCATCCCCACCTTATGCTTGCCGATAGCTTGGGAAAAGCCATATAAAACTAGATTCAGAAAATGTGAAATGTGACTGCTGATACAAAACTCACCACCACAATGCTGGGATTTTTCTTTGTGCTGTAAACCAAAAATCCAGGGGCATTTGAGACCCTACATGTGGCCTTCATGGTAAATGGACTGCATTTATATAGCGCTTTCATAGACCAATGGCCATCCAAAGCGCTTTATTGCCTCACATTCACCCATTCACTCACACATTCATACACTGACGGCAGTGTCAGCCATCCAAGGCGCAATCCAGCTCATCGGGAGCAGCTGGGGTTACCGTAGGTGTCTGACTCAAGGACACCTCGACACTTGGTCAGGGGATTGAACCGGGGATTGAACCACCAACCTTCCGATTTGTAGACAACCTACATGAACCACTGAACCACTGGCACCCTTCATGTCAAAATAGTATTCTGGTGCTAAAACGTGACAGGGACCCAACATGGGAATTGTAGGGCCCCACATGATCTTCAAGACACTGCCCCAGTCAAAAGAGCCCAGCCCTCATGTCTGTATGATATTGTATAGCAGAAAAAAGCCTGGGGTCCCCAATGGCCTCACAAAAGTGCCTCAGAACAGTGCCTGAAGTAGAAAGTTCCCCACGTGTCTATGATATTCTGGTGCCATCAGGCTGTGGGGTAGCATTTAATTTTTATAAAGAAGTCAAAGAAACACACCCCGGGTGTGAATATCATTCTGATGTTCTGACTGCTTCTCAATGCAAATTATGTCTAGTTATTCATCCGATGAGCAACATGTCGGAAGAGCGAGTGCTTACCTTGTCTCAATAAGCTCCATGATTTTAGGTATAATTTATTTTGTCCAGCAAATAATAAAATAAGGAATATCAAAAGTGATGTCTTGCAAGCACTATTGCTACAAAATCAAAAGACCATGCTTGAATTTTTGACAGTCGGCTGGCAATTTTTCAAATCAAGGAGCAATAGCCATTGTTTGTTTTCATGCATAATTAGTTGACAATAATGAAATGTGAAAGGCAATTTTATTTGTGACAATAAATGATCATGTTTGAATCATTGTAACTGGGGTGTCAGGGTTGGAAGTGAATAAAACAGAATGAATAAATTAATGTTGGTATCCAAAATCTAAATAAATCAGAACATTTTAAATGAATCAATTTAGGTTTTTTTATAAGATTTTTTAGTTGAACTAACTCAAAATTTTAAGACTGCATGAACGCTTGCTTTTTACAGTGAATCATTAATAAAGCATAACTGACCTTGAGCCTCATTCACCAAGGAGATCCTCCTGCAAAAGTCCACTAGATGAAAAAAGATAAGCACAATGAAATCCTCAGGTTGCTACATTGTTTGCCTCAATTATTTTTACAACGCACATTACATGGAAGACTAAGTTGGTCGTCCTATACCCAGAACACACCTGTTTTCTGAATCACTCACCCACGCATGAGTATCTGAATGAACTTCACTATTCACTGCTCCCAGCGCCACCTCCTCAACATGTTTCGCTCTTTAACAAATTTTGTGGTAATAAATGCCTTTCTTTTCATTGCGTGCACTTGTTTTCATTCCTTCCTTCCATACATACTTTAAATTTGTGCATTTTAATATGTCCCACACCTCTGTGAAATACCTGCAAGGGCAAATATGACAAATTAAATTGCAAACTATGACGAATGAACCTCACGGGCAGATACAGAGAAAAATCTTTCAAAGAGTAAAATACTGTGGCTTTTTGTACCTCATCCATTCCACAATGTGAGCAAACACGTCGTCTGTTTTTATTACTGTCTGCTGTTGTTTTGGTACAGTTGGACGATGTTCATTTGTCACAGCGATGTTGACAGTGTTCGTGAGTGACAAAGTGGAGGCTGAGGTTACCAGCCTGACAAGTGACAAAGTTCAGCAGGGTGGTCGACTTGTAAATATGACCCGTGATGATGTGTCCTTTCTGCTAGTCCAAGCTTGTCGAAGGTTGGACATGATTTATTTGGTTCAGGGGGGACAAAAATCTGCCTAGATGACTGTCACCGTCTCTCTGAGAATAAACGCCTGCAGATGAACCAAAGCTATGACGGGCGATGGACTCTTCAGACTGGGTTCACCAGTTGCCTAGTCAGCCTGAAACGCCTGGTGCCTTGCCTTTACAACTGCTAGATTTGACAAAGTGGTGGATGACAAGGAGGTAAAGATGCTGATCAAATGCTTCGGGGCCAGGTTGATGCCCTTTCGAGGGTGTCAAAAAAAGATCAGCTTGTGTATGAAGTCCTATGTTTGCCCCTTTTTCTTTCATAATTTGACAAGTTTCCATATAAAAAGGCAACAATTTGTATGCTACAATTCAATTTATGTTGCTGTAGCTCAGTTGGTAATGCATTGCGTAGCAGCACAAAAAGTCATGGGTTAAATCCCCAGGAAACACAGATAAAAATAAAATTGATAAAATGGAGCAGGACCAAAACATTTTACAGCTGATCGCTTTGAAAAAAGTTCAACGACGATGTCCCAAGTATAACCGCATCAATGTGTTCTTAAGATGACAAAGTAAGTGTTTTGATTAATGCCATTAATGTTTCTTTTTTTGATCAGTGTATACCACTAGTCCACTAAATGAATATAACATGGCAAAGATGAATGCACATTTATATATTAATTCAATAGATTTATAGCATTTTGAAAAAAACACTTTTTTGTGGAAAAATAATCAGTTTTTATAATAAATCTTTGAAAATCAAATAATGGATTTGAATTTTTAATGTTATTATAACCTAAGATGCTAAGTGAAAGTTTGTAACAGAAAATAGTGGTTTTCATCTTGTCACTTTCTTGGTATAGAAAACACGTTTTTACCGAAATTAGTCAAAATGGATTTATTGCGTTTTGGAACCAAACTCTTCATTTACAAAGACAGAGTAAATGACTTATTAAAAGCTTTGTTTCATTCCGTTTAAATTCGAAACTGTTAGAAATAATCAGAAAATTATTACCTTTCTGCAAACAGGAAAGGCTTTGTTGGCAGTGCAGCCAAATGTTGATCAGACTGACGTAGGCACAACTGAACAGAACTGAGAGACGCCGGGTGTTTTTCGAAAGCGGCTTTGTGTTTGTTACACTGTGTGTGTGCCTCCAAAGCTTAAGTTCCAAGTTGTAAAACTTGCAAAATAAAGAAAAATAAAAATAAACTAGTCTTTACCACTCACTGGTCTTAAAGGATAATTTCAGTATTTAACACATCATGGGCCCTATCTTGCACCCAGCGCAATTGACTTTGTCAGTGACGCATGTATCATTTGTATTTTGCACCGGCGCACAGTGGGTTTTTCCCTCCACAGACGCACGTCGGCAAACTAGGGAATGAACTTGCGCTCCCTGGGTGGTTCAGCGCAAAAAAGGAGGCGTGTTCCCGCGCAAACCATCCCTGATGCTATTTTGCAGTTTCAAAAAACAATTGCGCCACTGACCAAAAAAAAGTAGTCTAAAGTCAGTGGAGCGTTGCGCATTGTTCATTATGCTATTTTAAGGGCGCATGCTTGACCATAATGTATAGCGTGCACAACGCGCACACACTTTGCTTTTCTAATCTACACAGATGCAACAGTTATTTTTGCAAATCATAAATTGTTACAATAAAAAAATATTAACACATGAGATAAGGGAAATCATTGTGGTGAGCATTGTGGTGATAGTTTTTATTTATTGTGTGGCTGCGTTAAAAAATTCTCATGCAAATAACGATTAAAATATTTTCATAAGTTTGTTGTGTGGCTGTATTACTGTACGTTTATTTTATGTAAATAATAATTAAAATGTTTTCATAAGAAACCTTAGTGTATGTGAACTGGATTTGTAAGTGCACTTTGGGGTTGGACTGCTTGCGTTTCTTGGGTCTGATTTCAAAGCCCCCAAACCGCCTTCAACACTTTCAGCGGTGAGGGTGGACGCAGCGATGTCCTCTGTTGGCGTCAGGTCCTGTGTGGAGGCAGATCCACCTCCCGTTACACGGCATGCCCGATTTATGCTGGCAAGCTTGGGATTCCCCCGTCTCCTGACATCATTGTAGCACTTGGCGCAACGTCCTGGGGATCCCAGCTGATGAGACAATTGTGGTTATTTCCTCTCACGCCTGTTTAACCAAAGCTGATTTGGGCGGGTTTCTCCCATCCCCACACAAAACAACTTCTCTGTCTTTGACTGCTCTTACAAGAACGTCGGTCTCCTCGGCTGTGAACCGCTCCTGGCAGGCGCCGTGTAAATCCGTCATAAAAATAGCAACCCGCCATGGAACTTGCGCACTTGCGTTTTAAGGGAATGTTGGATGACGTTCTGATTGGTTTATTTGAGGTTACGCCCAAACCACACCTATGAATAATGAACCTACTTCAGGCAAACCCCTTATTGATTTGCGCCTGGCGCAAGAGTTATTTCTCCCGCCGGGAAAATAGCAACAGCGCCCAAGATCCGCCCACAAAGTCACTTGCGTTTTGCACTTCACACTTGCGTTTCAGATCGTTAAAATAGGGCCCTTTGAGTCTCATTTCTGGTTTGTTTTGGATGAACTACAGTGATGGACACTGAAATTTTGACAATGAGTCGTGTCTTGACTTTTTGACTCGTTTAGAAGCGTCTCTTGACTGCTTCAGAATGGAAGTCAATGGCCATGCACAAACATGTCATTAAAACAACACTTAATGTTCATTTTCAAAACTGTGCTACTCATAGAGTGGTTTGTGGTGTTCATTGATGATTAAAAACAAATGTATTGACCCAATGTTTAATTTCAATCCGTGTTATTTGCTATAGTGGAAGTATTTTTTCAGAGACCTCACAACCGTGTATATACTTCCGCTCTATATTTGAGTCTGAAGCGTTAGCACACTCCCGACCACTTGATGGCGACAACCACTTTGCCATACAAGGACGCTGAACGGAAGTCGGTGTCTAGCGTATAGACAGTCACAATCGAGCTCAACTTCAAACCTAAGGCTGGTCACTGAGCCATCAAATATTGGAAACATTTCTTCTGAGAGAAACCGAGCGAAAAACTACAACCACATGTAAACAGACCCCTTTACCGTTTTCAGCAGCGGAGTGATATATCAGCGAGCAATGAGTCTTCCGAGAGAAGTCAATGGAATTTTACAAAATGCCAAATAAAACACGACAGAAACTGTATTTCGCTACACTACTTGTTTTTAATCATCAACGAACACCACAAACCACTCGTGAGTAGCACAGTTTTGAAAATGAACGTTAAGTGTTGTTTTAATGACATGTTTATGCATGGCCATTGACTTCCATTCTGAAGCAGTCAAGAGACGCTTCTAAACGAATCAAAAACTCAAGACACGTCCCATTGTTAAAATTTCAGTGTCCATCACTGTGGTTCATCCGAAACAAACCAGAAATGAGACTCAAAGTGTTAAATACCGGAATTATCCTTTAACTACGGTGCAAAATCAGGTTAAGCAACCAGTTTTCATTAAATTTGCACTTCCCCATAGCTTAAACTCACACATTTCTCCATTTGCTGATAGCCGGCCCACGCACTTTAGCAAGCTCCCCGCAATTTTGTGCTTGAGTTGGTTCCACCTATTTAGTTCTGCCTGACACATGACGAAAATGTAAAACAGTTACAATCTTCAATTTTAAGACCTTTGATACATGGATTTAAGACATTTTAATGCTAATTAAGGCCTTATTTTCAGAATGTAAGACTTTTTATGGATCTGCAGACACCCTGAAGTAACTTCATGTCAACAAAGGCCCAAGAAGAATTTTCCAACATGGCTGCTCAGTTGACTATAATTTAAGTATTTCTTCGCATTAATAAAGTTTTTAATGACAAATAATCATTTGTTTAATGTTACACAGGATTGTGCAGAATTCAGAATTGATTTGAGAATGACTCCTAAATTCCAATTCAATTCTTGAATTTGAATTAATGTCAAAAACAGGATCTACAATTAAAATTTGAATTAAAGGAAGCAGAATTTCAATTCAATAGAAATTCATATACATATTATACAGTAAGCAAACTTTTAAAAATGAAGCTTTCAGTATATGTCAGATATGATTGCATTACATATTCTATAAATTATACTATTTTGAAATACTTGTACAGATTAAATTAACAGGAAATGTTTCCCCCCAGCAATTAATGTTAAGAACTGTAGTCACATAACAAATAATTAAGTTAGATTTTTTTGTAATTGTAATTTTGTGGAAAACGATGGAACATGACTTAATTTCCCAGAATGCTTTATTTGAACCAAGTATTTAAAAATGGTTGCCAAAGAATTTTCCAAAGTAACTTTCCTAACACAGAATTTCATTGATTTGCCATGAATTTAATACCACTTCCTGTCATTCCAATTCAAATTCAAATTCAACTTCCTGCAGGGCGGAGACAATTCAATTCAAATTCCAATTCATGAATTGAATGGAGGCCAATTCTGAAATTCTGAATTGTGCACAAGCCTGATGTTACATTCAATCTTGTGTTCATATTTACGGTCATATTATTTAAAGAAATGTTTGCAAAAAATTGCTGAAGTTTGATAACATATCCCACGTTACTGATTGCAAAACAGTACACCAACATAGACAAATGCAACCTCCAGAGCGCGATCGCATCTTGGTTTCCTCCTGACTGAAAGTGTTACTGTTCCGTCGTCTGATAGCCACCCGGTTCGCCCGGTCTGAACGCGTTCAGGTTCCCCCGGTCTGACCGCATCCCTGTTCCCCCTATCTGATCACGTTCCAGAGGTAGCACGCTGGAAGAAGGTTCAGATTGCCAGTCCACTAAAGTGATTGTAAACAGACTGGGAAAACAGGAACGTGAATAGATGGAGAGGAAGAACAATCTGAATTGCCAACAGAGGGGTGTGTGGTGTGCTGTTTTTCGGGAAAGGGATAGGCATAGGGTTATAAAATAGAATTTAAATTGGGTCTAACTCTCATTAATTTGCCAGAACATATCAACTAACTCTCAGTTATTTATCCTTAGTAAAATGTTTAAATTAGGACTATTAAGATTAACTGTTACCAAAGCTCCTGTCAAATATGTAAAATAAATAAAAAAGTGACACCAAGACTCACTACATAGTTCAACATTTAATCAAAAATGGTTTATAATAACAATGCCCTTATAGTTTATGAGCTTTGATTCATCTAGCCCAAACCTCCGGTGTCACCATGAAATGCATCAACACATGACAAAAATTTGTACTCGCTAAGCAATTTCCTAGGATCTTTAATAAAAGTATAGTCTAAATTGAAATCTAACCACCGTTATTGTAAATTTAAGAGTCAGCAATTCTAAATAGACTTTAGAGAAGCTTTAACAGAAATCGGATGTTTTCTCCCGAAAATGAGTTTAGGGCTTTGCATACATCGAGCACATTCAAACTGCACGATGTGAGGTTTTCAAGCGGTGGGTCAATGGTTTACCATGGTAAATCTCAAGCATGACTGCTCCTCTAGCATGGCCTTCATTTCCAGTCTGCAGTCGGCTTTGGGCAGAAAATTAATTCTTGGCCAGCCTTTTTTCGGGGATGAAAGAGGATCTATCTGAGACTGCCAAGTCAGGCTGACTGCAGTCTTCCGCCCAACACAATAAATGTTTAAGCTGACATAAGCCATTACCTCCCTTAACCACTCAAATGTGCACCAAGCCAAAAGGGATTATGTCATCCACTGTTTTGACAACTGGCACCAGAACCGTCCTGTTTTCCAACGATATTTTTGTTGTTCCTCGTTGGATCGCCATAGCCTTGGCATGGTGCGTCATCAAAAGGGGTGTTTACAGTAAGCCTGTGGGATTTGACCCCGGATCCAACACTCATTAAGCACACGGCTCAGCTAAAAGAGATTGAGTTTAATAGCCTCTGTTTCTCTATCAGCTGTCAAAAAATGAAAGACTATACAGTAAAATGATGCATAGTTTCACCGCCGTAGAGAAACTAACTGAAGTAAGCCTTGAACTAAAAGAAAATGCTTTTTAAGTTCCTAAATGTCTGCCACGGCCCTTTTTACTCAGAGCTCAATGCAATGCTATTGCCAGTAGAGCGTGAGTTATCAAGAAAGGTTGTCAAGACCCCAATTATGAAGAAATGCATTGATCTTAAGTTGGAAAGGACTCAATACTTTCCTCTCTTACGACCTCCTTAAAACCCTTGAAGGTTTTCATTACAAGATTGAGAAGTTAGTCGAGACAAAATGGGTATGTTGCTGTGGAATTGGTGTGTGCCTGCTGTGTATTGATCAGGCCATATTGATTTCAGTGTCTTGTTTACAGCTAATAAGGCACAAGAATCTCTGGCTTTTACACCTCGTGTTACTTTCTGTCTTGTGTGATCTGATCGCAAGTGGTTGGGTCAGATGACCGCTATTTATACTCGTTCATGTACAGTAGTAACATTCATGTCAAATGTGTCCTCTGTAACCATGCATATCAGTTATGATCATTAAATCTGATAAGATAAGAGGTAAAAGCGCAGATATTAAAACTGCCATTTTTCGTGATCCTATTTTTCAAACTTTAGTTAGTGTGTAAAGTTGCTTTTAGAGCATAAATAATGGCAACAAAAAAGTTCAATGCCCAGCGATATATTTTCTTTAACAGAATTCGCTATTCAAGGATTACAAAGAATGGCCGGTTTGGACTACAGCGCTCTATTTTCTGGATATATCTGATGTCAATATAAGAGTTTATGACTAAGCTCCGCCCACAGGACTACGTCAGTCGCCAGCTAAGCTCAAACGGCTCTGGCTAAGCTAGGCTGCTATCGAATCACAACACACTAAACCAGCTACAGAATCAGAACTCATTACGTATTTCTGAAGGAGGGACTTCATAGAACAAGGAAGACACCAGGCTGGTTTTAGGACAGGGAAAACAGCGGTATACAGATAAGTATTTTGTGTGAAAAATACAGCTTTTTAAATATGAAACATGAACACATGTTATATTGCGCAGCGTAAACACAATCAAAACTTGGAAACAGGGAAAACGTGACCTTTTAACTAATGGCGCTGGGATGTTTACGTTTTTTTATTACTTTGTAATTACTGTAGACCCACAGAGGTGCCTTAATATTAGTGCATCCTCCCAATTTACAATAGCCAGTGTTTAACTCATAGTCTGGAATTTGAAGATAAGCTGCAGAATGATGTCATAAAAAATGTTGATGTTGTATTGGAAGAAGTGAGAGACTGTAAGTTTTGAATGGCTATAGCTTCTATATGTGAATTTGCCATTGTTTTGGAACACACTCATTTAAAGACTAACTTATACTAAAAGCCAAAAAAACTTTTAATTTTAATTTGTGGGGACTTAATAATACCAGATGTTTACAGAGACTTAATTAATTGCTAATATAAAACCGCATAGAAAAGAATAACAGCATATATTTATTACCCTTTTAAATATTTTAGGCTGATTAAAGAAATAATTTACTAATAAACATTACATTTACTCACATTACTGTAATTGAGTAGTTTTTTGTGTACTTTTACTTTTTTGAGTAGTTTTTCAAATCTGTACTTTTACTTTTACTTAAGTATGTTTTGTTTAAAGTATTGTACTTCGCTACATTTTAAATCATATCCGTTACTGATTAAAAAATATGTAAAAAAGCAAGGTGAAAAGACGCGCAACGGATGATTGATGGGCGGGGGGATGCGCAGAATGAACCATGGAAACAGACAAGACAGGGCCGCGCTAATGCAGACCCGCCTTAGTTCAAATCTTATGAAAGAAACACCTGGTCATATTTAAGCGACCACTTTCCACTGACGCGAAGTGAGTGTTTCATTCCTATGAAAGGTAGGATTCATGCTCTTGAGTACGAAATTGCCGACCGGGTTTTTACCGCTCATTTGCACGACGCATTCTTAATACCATGCGCATTATCTTCCGAGGTCTAACAGCTTTGCGTCAAGTCAAACACAACTTCAGAACGTCCTCGAGAATGCGCAGGTCATTAGACAGAGAGAGAGAGAGAGAGAGAGAGAGAGAGAGAGAGAGAGAGAGAGAGAGAGAGAGATTCATCTCATTATATGCTCATTTGAACTATATATAGTTTAATCAAATAATGTATGTTACCAGCAATACATTAATTACAACCTTACTATATTTACTGGCTGCTGACCACCTTCAAAAGTGCATAACTCACATGTAAAAATCATTAAACAATTACATAAATGTTTCTTAGTTTAAAAAAGCTTTTTATTTTATTAACTTTTTGTTATTGCACTTTAATTGTAAAGATGTTCCTACAATTAAAAACAACTAGTTTAAGATTTATATTCCTTTGTTGTTTTTGAACTATAATAGAATCCTCCACCTCTCCCCGCTGTAAAAAAAAGGTAACTTTTACTCTGAGTAAAGTTACAATTACTTACTTTTTACGTTTACTTGAGTAGATTTTTAGACCAGTAACTTTACTTTTACTTAAGTAAAATATTATTAAAGTAACTTTACTTGAGTACAATATTTTATTACTCTTTCCACCTCTGTCCATATCTGACACACATCTGATTTCGATGATAATTTAAAATAACGGTCAATCAATCTATCGAATAATCATTAACAGTAATAGTGCAATAAGCCTTTACTGAAGTGGCATATAGCCAATGATATAAAAGTGTGCGTAAAAATGCCAGCTTCCTCACGCAAATTAAAATATTTTATTTTGTCTAAATAACATGCAAGTGGGATTGTAAAATGAGTCAATGAAGTTGGTGTTTTGATCAAATCAACAATTTATCTCATAATGAAACATAATGACTAATATTGTATAACCCAGCCGTCAATCTGAGTGGGTCAGTGCCATCCTGGCCCTTTTGTATCCTGGCCAATGATACATGAAGTACACATACACATACAGTTATGTGCATTTTCTGGGAGAGACCTTGAAATTGTCTATGGAAAGACAGTTTCACACTTCCAAAAGGTCATTTATATGTTATACCTACTGCTCCGGTACACTCGTAAACTCCTTTGGGGGTTATTTTTAATATGTAGTCTCCTAAGGGCAAGTTTTATGGTTCAGATTTTTTAAATGGCTCAGCTTGCCCCTCCCCTGCTGTCCCGCCTCTGTTCGCTTTTATGCTAATTTTCCCAAAACTAAAATCCAATGGACTATGTCAGCGAGGTAAATCAAGCGGCAGTTTTTATCTCGCTGTCATTACAGATGTGGCAGATGTATAACGATCCATTAGAATGATAAATTTCATGCGATGTCTCAACACCATTACACAAGCATTATCTTACTGGTGCGACGTTGCTGGGGTACAAAGCTTTTTTTAAAGCCAAAACAGTGAGACTGTGGGCGACATAAATGACCTGGGGGTGTGATGAATAGACGCCATGTTGTCAAAAGGAATATGAAATATATTTGATGTTTTGACGCCAACTAACTGGTTGCATTAATACACAAGTACATAGATTGTAGTAGTACAGTACATAAATATCTGTCTTTCATTATGTAATTTAATAAAGTTGAAAGCTTATCTTCCTCAAAATAGACCTCCTATTAACTACTGTACAGTACATTCTACAAATGCAATATCCATAGGATGTGCTACAGTAAATCACAAACATTAATCACACGACCAAAGGAAAATCAGTCGTTTAGAAAATTCTGTCACAGCAACAAGCTCTTTAGATTCGAATCCATTTCAATGCACCATTAAACTTTCTTCATGTATAATATAATTTGCACTCAAACTTTAATCTCTGTAATGTAATTTTGGATTATGAGCCTGAATCTGTTGTATCATAGGACAACCACATGATAAGCTTATGAAAATGATTCACTGATCGCTTTTATGATTCCTTCTTACTTGTTCGACTCTGTCACCTTCAGAGATACCTATAAACTGACTTCTCTTGTCACCGTGACAGATTTATTAAAAGAATGCCGCTTGTTTTTATGACTCCATAAAAATCATGGACCATTGTCAATGATGTTAAGAAAAATAGGGCAGTTTCCTCAACCTCAAAGGAAACTTTTATATAGCTGAGATCATTTACTCTACAACCAGTAAGCACTGCTGCATTAGCTCATCGTATGGTTATCTGTTTATAATTCGAATCTAAAACTCAGTGCATACATGCATGCATGGTAAAACATCCGCTTAAAACATAAATGAGTCCAGTATATCATTGACCTAAGGTCAACCAGAGATATCATGCTACTTCCAACCCTTTTCATCCACCGACTTGAATAACAAAGCATATGCACAACAATACAGTAGATGAAATTCGACATTTACATTTATGTGTTTGGCAGACACTTTTATCCAAAGCAAATTTGAGCTATTTTACCAGTATGCGTGTTCCCTGGGAATTGAACCCACAACCTTCATTCGAACCCACGACCTCTAACAACTGAGCTACAGGAACACAAATTCTTTGAACTTAGTCAATAATAAAAAACAGAAAAAACATTTTGCAAATATTGATTGCAAGCACCAAGCTTAAAAGTGCAGCAGATCAATACTCATGTTAGCCAATAATTTAAAAAAATCACCAATTACACCAATTATTTATAAAGCACATATTATTGTCTTATTCTAACCATATTCTGCATCCCTTAATCCTACCCCATACCTACACTTAGGTTTCCCAGCCAGATTTTATCCTAGTCACAGACTGAAATGCAGTTAGAGCTTTCTTCATTAAAAAAAAAATATTTCACCGACGTATATATCAGTGCCACTGTTTTGTTTTAAAAGGCAATGTATTTTTTGGTATGTTTGTAGAAAGTACCATATGGTGCTTCTCCATTGCATAGTACCCCATGGTTTGGTTTGGGTCAGCTCACCTCACTTTGGCTTGGTTAGCTTTTCCATTGAGTTTAGTAACACTTCAGGGTGGGAGGGATTATAGGCGTGCCGTTACATTTACCCTACTGTGACATCATACAAGTGAGAGCGTCGTTGTACATTCCCATACATTCATTTATTTCTCAGTCTGCCACAACATTTAAATTGACCACCACAAATAAATGTTTGCACATCACGTTTATCACTACCTCGGTCTCACATGACAGTTTATGAAACACCCGTGGCATCAGTTGACGCGCTCCGCTGATCCTCATTGAAGTTGCATTTAAGCATATATGCACACAAACTGCACGTTTGGAAAATAACTGTTTTGGTGTTCCTGATTCTCAACCTGTGGATGTTTTTCATCGCTAAAATGTAGTTTGGGAACTTACAGCAAAGCACAGATGACAACAGGTTTACTTGAGACAGCGCAAGCTAGCATGAAGGTAAAGCTAATCTTTTACATTATAGCGATGACGTTGGTAGTGACGATTCTCTCAGACCAATCAGTGATCTAGAGTGTTTTCGTGTCACGTTTTGGTATAAGCTCGGATCGCTTGGAATCACAACTGAGGTGGTACTAAAAAAAGGATTTGGTACAACGTACTGCACCCAGTGGAAAAGCCCCCAAAAGTAAGCTGACCCAAACCAAACCGTGGGGTACTATGCAATGGAAAAGTACCATACATGTTCCAATATATCTAAGGCTTAGTCCTGGATCAAACCCTGTCCGGGAAGCCACCCCTTAAACAATTACCTTACAATGTATTAAAAAGCAGTACTGTAAATAAGAATGTTATTGAGGCAAATTTTGTAGTTTAAAGGAAAAACGTGTTTCTTATAATAAAGTGTTAATGAATGTTTTTTCTTTACACCGTACCACCGGGTTTGGTGTCTATGAATGGTCTTAAAAATGTTAGCTCAAAGTAACATGCATGTCAAGTATTCAACGCTAACTCAAAATGTGACCTCTGCATTTAACCCATCCCAGTGAGTAGTGAACACACGCATACCAAGAGCAGAGGGCAGCTATCCCAGCACACGGGTAGCAAAAGGGTGCCTTTGCGCAAGGGCACCACAGTCGCAAAAACTGCCGGCCATGAGACTCGAACTGGCACCTTTCAGGTTACAGGCCCAACTTTCTACGACTGCTCCTTATCCATGTCCCAGCCAAGCTGTGTCTAAAAGATTCTGCCTTGAATTTTCAACAGTATATGTACTGTATGTCAGAGTTGTGCCGATAGACGATACCATTGTGTATCGACGATCGTCAGACATATGGCCGATAGCGGGCTTCATTACGATAGTTGGTGATAGTATTATTAGTATCATCATAGTTTCAAATTAGCATGAGGGGATTTGTGGGCGTCACTTTGCGTGATATAGCTTGTAACGTACAAGCACCTGGACTTGTATTGCGTGCTTCTTGGACTCTTGCTCAGACCTGAATGCGCATGACTCTTCCTCACACATTTCCTTGCAATAGAGAGGTTGTTAGGCGCGCAGGGGTTTAAAACCAGCTCCCACTGCCTGGCATGCAGGTAATTTCAGCGCGCCTATGCTTTAATGATGCGCTCGGATTAATGGCATAAGTTTTAAAGTGCCAGACAGATCCAATATCGAAAATTTCCTGCATTGCAGTGTTTCATGTAGCTGTCCATTAGTGTAAGTTAAAACTAAAAGTGCATGATTAATAAAGTTATTGCGTTCTAAAGTACGGAATCGACTCTGAATCACTGAAACGAGTCAAAATATTTTCTAATCTCCCACCTGTTGTCTGTTTACGTATGAAGGCAACACTTCGTATAATCTCCGCTTACAGTCTTGCCCACGAAAAAACGAATACCCTGACCTGCCCACAGACACATCCGTTATTGTGTTAACATGATGTCGAGAAGACACTCGAGCTGTACAGGCAAGTTTGTGTAGTTTTTACTACCAAAGGATGAAGATGTGAAGAATCAGGGATAAAATTACTTTTTCATGGCTGGATTTACTACACGTTTGTCCATGAAAGATACTTCAGTACCCACTTTATTTGGAACATGTGTCTCCTAACCACAACCTGTAAGTATGATTATTACATTATGGGGCGGTTTCCCGGACAAGGATTAGTTTAATCCAGGACTAAGTCTTAGTTTAATTAGCAAATATAACTAGTTTTAACAAACATGCCTTACTAAAAACATTACCTGTGTGCATTTTGAGGTAAAACAAAGGGTACTGATGTATTTTAAGATATGTCAGTGCAAGTTGTTTTCAGTTTGGAGAGCTCTCAAAAGTGTTTAAGTCTAGGACTAGTCTAATCCCTGTCCGGGAAACCGCCCCTATGTGTTTATTATCCCTGAGTGCTCTGAATGTTCAGTTTACTGTAAAGTCTTATCAGTAAGTTAAGTCGCACTAGCAACTGGCTAACGCATGTTGCATTTACTGTTTAGGTGTGACCCAGTTTGCTTACATACTTGCTTAAATGAATGTAAAAATGAAAGTTTCTGTCACCATTTTTATTGTTTGGATTAATGATGAATGGTGTGTATTGATGTCGGTTTTCAAACTCTTAACTCTTTCCCCGCCATTGATGAGTTAACGAGAAAGAGCATTGTGAGAAGAGTTAACATTTTGAGAAGAGTCAACTCGTCAATTAAGAGTAAATGCATTTCTTGCCATGATGAGAATTTCCATCTTTCCACAATACCGCTATTATCCATCAGACGGCTCTCGGTCCCTGCCATTGACGAGTTAACTTGTCAATAAAGAGAAAACGCTGTGTGGCTAATACCGCTATTAAGTTGCTCTTCCACAACTAATAAAACCGGGAGGTATCACCCTAGGGCAAACAGCTGTATGGCCGTGTAAGTTTTGAGGATCGCTCTGCATCTAATCTCTATCAAAGTCCTTCACAAAAATTGGAATTATCTCAGCTTTTTGCTCAAAATTATGTGTTTTTGAAGAAACCTACCCATATTTAGGAGGTGATAATAAGAGGTTGGATTAAACTTTTTTGTTAGTTTGAAAGCAGATGGTCTGTTCTTTAATTTGTTATATTGTATATTTATATATTTTGAGAAGAACATTTTCTGGAAGGCATTAAACTTTTGTGAAAATCATGAAAAATGCTGCCGCTGGCTGGCAACTTTTTTTAAATGCTAGCAGGGAAAGAGTTAATTTCTTGTCAGAAAGTTGCGCCAACTTCTGGATAATGCATGTTGCAGTTACTGTTTATGTTAGCTACTGTTTAGGTGTGGCCTGGTTAGCTTACATACTTGCTTACTGTCGTTTTAAGTACTTGGATTATTGATTATGTGTATTGATGTTGTTAATGTCTTGTCAGTATCACGTTAGCACTAGGTCAATGCATGTTGCACCATTATCGGACTGTGCAGAGACTGTGTCAGTTGACCAAGCAGACTGCATCTTTGACCAGCTTTGCACAAATTATTTGGGAATCTCTGAGAAATAGGGTAATATTAAATTTATATTTTGAGAAAATGACAGTGTTTTTTTTTTGACTTTGCATGAATTTAAACATGTTGTTGGGGACTTCTTAAGAATATTAGAAAGCATAGAAACTAGACCTGACTGGCACTTTAAGAAGGTGGCGGTCTTGACAGTGTTGCCCTTAGAGTAAATCAGCTTCTTTTTTGTCCAGCAATCAACTGATTTGTCATAAATAAGTAAAAAATGAATAAATAAACTTTTCCCCGCCCCCGGATTCTATCGTGTATCGGCGATCTCAAAATAGGGCATATCGCCCAACACTACTTCATATACATCTACTGTTTTTTTATTAAAACCTAACAAACATCATTTTGCGAGATGCTTTGTTCGAAAATGCAACTTAATTTGATGTTTGAAGAAACGCAAGCATGAAGGTTATCGCAGTGTTTGCTCAGAGTGTTTTAGGCTGCGACTGTAATAGTGCTTCATTCATCTTTATGAAAGCTAAATGGGCTTGGAACAAGACTTTGCCAAAACTATTGAATTTCTCAGTTAACACACAAAATGTCCGAGGTCAACTCTCAGCCTTTAACGCAGAAGAGAAACGTGCAACCATTTCTTTAATTCACTAAACCAAACAAAGCTCACAAAGTTAACCGGATCTCATTATTGGACCTAAATGTAATTGAAGCATTCACTGCTTTATTTACTTTGAGGTGGATGTGCCATTAAGATCAAATGGTCGCATCTGAGCGGAGTGCTGTTACACCGTGGGTATGCATTATTTTCGAATAAATCAAAGAACCGTAGTCAATTATTTCGCTTATACCACGGTTACCACAGAAATTGCTAAGACATTGCTCTGGTGGTTATTTAAAAATATTTGACGGGTTACAGTAGGTGTGCTTTTTAAAGAATAAAACTTATAATGAAGGATTACAGTGAAATATAGCATGCATATAGCATTCAAACTGAGGTTTTAAGTCTGATATTCGTTTGCATTCGGAGTCTGATCAGAGATTAGCTTTGAATCACGACCCACGCTATGCCCACACAAGACTCATTAAAGAGTCAAATATGACTCTAACATACAGGACAAGACAAACAATCACATTAGAAAGAGAAAAAGTAGTAAAATATTACCAAATAAGAGAAAAAACTGTGTTACCTCATCAACATCCATTCAAACTACTCAACCTATGAAGCTGTCTTTAAATTCTGCTTTTACAGCTGCTGACAGTGATCACAAAATCAATCTGATTAGTGCCGAAAAATTGGCATGTCGAGATTAAATTGAGGTTAATCAGCTCTCTAACCTTTACTACCACACATTACTACCACTCCCCATTCATTACCATCACTCACCACTCATTACTTCCACTCCAACTAATCTAAGATCAGACGAGACTCGCAATGCGGAGTGCGTACAAAAGCACGAACATTAAGTTGCTGGCTGAAGTTCACTTAATGGCCACCGGTGTCGCTAACAACAAGGTTTTGGAATTTTACATACCGCCCCAGTTTTAACCCCATCTGACTGTCAATATTATCTGATTGCTCCTCCTTCACTATGACTTAAGCCGAATGACTGCGTGCTTTACTGTGCTTGCTGAGTTTTGTGACCGACATTGATTGGGAGATAAGCAGCCAATTTAATTTATCTGTAGCAGTTCAGGCAGTTGAGCCTAATTCATTTTCGAGCAAGCATTTACATGATTCACACTTAATTTAAGCACTGTAGTGGTCCCAGTCTCCAGGACAACCTTGAGGTAAGCACCTATAGACTTTCCGAACACGAGTGCAATTACCTCCTGTCACCTTGTTTTTCTTTTAAAGTACCTCATTCTGATTATTTGTAGTCGCAGACTGCATGTAGACGATAGGCACCTGCGGACACAAGAAACCCACCAGCTTTTCATGCGCGGAGCGGCGTTTAGAGAAACGGCATGAGCGCCGGATAGGATCAAAGCAAGCGAGTGATTGGCAGAGTTTCCACAGGGCAATGGCTGATTGAGTCGGTCGTACAGTGTGCCAGCGTGGCGCATATGCCCCAGTTGGAACCCAGGTAAAATAAGCAATCAACAGTACAGGCCCCTTGAGAGCCTCGGGGCTGTAAGATAGACAGCGTTTGTGTGTGTCTGTGTGTGTGCGCTTGGAAGGAAAGAACAAGCGATTGATTTGGTGTTGCTCTCCTAATGAGGAGACATACACCAGCCGATGCCCTTTGTGTCCTTGCTTTTAACCTTTACTCTAAATAGATTATCTACTGCGTGACGGCATGTACTGAGTGTGAAGTCCCCACCTGGAGGTTCAGCCGTGTCAAAAGCTCGAGGGTTTGGGTGTGCCATAAGGACAGAGAGGGTCTGGCTGGTGCGCAGTAGTGCATGCAGCAAATAGGCATTGATGCACAAATGGGAAACTTGGAGAGCCTGGTGCTTGGCCATTACAGAGCAGAATTGGTATGCGAAGGACACGGTTCAGCCCTGTAGTTCTGTTAGACCCTCAGATAAGCATGGAGTGCCACCTCTTGGCTGTGTTTTTTTAGACAGCAGGAAAACAAAATGAAAAAGTGTTCATGAAAAAGTTCACGAGAGAACATGTGTCTGTGTTCCTCAGTCCCACAAACAACCTTGTTTCTCCCAACTAAATAAAGTCTATTTATACAGTCTGAATAATTTTGACCTTTTACTGAATTGAAGTGTGACATCCTACTAAGCCTTCCATTCCAAAGAAATAATCATGCCGCATGCTAATGAAGTATACCCCTGGTAGAAAGATAAAAGTGGTTTCGTGGTTTCATGGTACAGTAATACATGGCTATATCCTAATGTCTCCAGTGAGGATGAAATATTAAAGCTCTCTCATTTCGGCATGCTGCACCACACGGGATACTTCAGTGCACTAATGCCCGCGGGATCCATTCATTCAACCAATAAGAGATTCTGTCATCCCACCCTCATTTGAATAATATTAGGGGATAAATTGCTACTATTACGAGCAGAAAACCTTAATAACTTATACAATCCAATCACAACTTTGCAGGAGGCACGTCGGTCGAAAGAAGGAAGGCTCATTAAAGAGGTTAAAGTCGGATCTGTTACCAACTAGCACGGTAACCTAAGTCGGTCTACCGTGCAAATCCCCAAACAAATGGAAACAGGACAAATTGTACCAATTAGAGAAATCAGAAGTTATGTCTTACTCTTCTTTCAGTTTTCCTTAAGAGTTTGCCAAAACATGCACAAAAATTCAATGATAACATATGGTGCAGATCATGCTAATGATGAGCTATCTTCATTTTTAAGGGGTAAGACAGAAGTTACTGTAACCTTCTTGGACCTTGCAAAAAAATACATAAAAATATGTGACTCTGCCTGTGAAAACTCGGCTACAGTCATTTTTTGTGAAATTAGAACCTTGATATATTTAATATTGACTAAGGCCATGTCGAAGATTGAAATTGAAGTGAAATAAGTGAGTCAAATCAAACTTTGATGCTCCTCATCTCATTAGATTATGAGACTTTAGTCTGGATTTTACAGACAAGTTTACCTATAAATTTTTACTTTATGACTGACAGGTGTTAAAAAGAAGGGAAAATATTACATATAAAGAAGTTTTTTCTTTATAATATTATCTAATTTTATGTGTCAGCATTTAGCCTTTAGTTGTATGCTTCCTTAGCATAAACTGAATGCATAAATATACACATAAATACAATAGCTGTGCTTGCATAAGTTACCTGCCATCAAATGTTTTTGTTAAAGAGCACCAATTATCCGATTCACGATTTTACGTTTCCTTTGGTGTGTAGGTGTGTATTAGTACATGTTAGCGATATGCAAAAAGTAAACGATGACACAAGTTATCTCTTAAATTACAACAAACACATGGATTTTATGCAACAGTTTACAGCCTGGGATTGGTGAGACAAGACCGTTATTATCAAAATTCCTCCAGCTTCGGACGTACAGCCTGTAAGTTAACTCCTGTTAACAACCGAATCTTTCATACATGGTAAGGTCACATTTCCGGCTAAAGTCAGAGGTATTCAGGCCAATCACAACGTCCAGATTAGCTGGCCAATCAGGGACACAGAGCTTTTCAAATCCATGCGTTTCAGAAAGAGAGTGAAATCTGGAGCTACAAAAATGTACGGTATGTAGAAAATATTATTTTTTAACAATAAACCATGCGAAAACATTATATTATACCAAATACACAAAATAACGTTGTTTTTAGCAATGAAATAGGTGCTCTTTAATTCAACTTGAAAACATTAGTTGACACAATATTTTTACACAATTGAGTAAAATAATATTTTTAAGTTGAATTAACTCAAAATTTTAGGTAGCTTAAGTTGAACTAACAAATGTTTTTTACAAGGTTTATTCAGGGTTTCCTGCATCACTTTTCAGTTCGGGCGGCCCGCCTAAGCTGGGAAACCCTACCGCCTTAACTAGGTTGTTCAAAAGTGTAGGGGTGTGCCCCGGCATCCTGGCCAAACTTGCCCATTGGCCTACTAATCATCCCTCATACTAATTGGCTATATCACTCGGTCTCCTCTCCACTAATAAGCTGGTGTGTGGTGGGCGTTCTGGCGCAATATGGCTGCCGTCGCATCATCCAGGTGGATGTTGCACATTGGTGGTGGTTGAGGAGATTCCCCCATTCATATGTAAAGCGCTTTGAGCACTGGAAAAGCGCTATATAAATGTAACTAATTATTATTATTTATTAAAAAACTATATATAATTCGCTGCAAAAAAGGCCCTCAAGTGCATCTCAGAAAATAGCGCGGATGCTCTTCACACCACGAGCCGGCACACATGTCACACGGCCAAAATGAGAAAGATGTGGTCCGGACCGTCACTGTCTGAAGGATAACTAGCCAGTTGATAAAACAACTCGGAGAATAGCACGGACCCGCTTCACACCGCGAAATTAGATTTAGACGTGGTCCGTCATGTCTGGAAGATAGCCAGTTGATAAAACGCATGTCCGTGAGAACTGTAAGTGGACTTTTGTTTTGGATTTATTTAAGCCTGTATTTGTATTAGTCTATAGTTCTTGCAAATTTAAAGTAAGTTAGCAAGTGTTTTGTTGTTTGAGCAACCTGCTAGCTAGGTTTCACATGCCTGTTGATCAGATATTATTGTTGAGCGCTCTGCTCACGTTATTTATGTCCATTATTTACAGTAGTTACACTCCTTTAAGATAATGTAATTAAAGGGATAGTTCAGCCAAAAATGATATTAAATCCATGATTTACTCACCCCCTAGCTGTCCGAGTTGCATATGTCCATCGTTTTTCAGACAAACACATTTTCGGATATTTTAGAAAATGTTTTAGATCTTTCAGTTAATTAAATGTGAAGTCACGGGTCCACGACCTTCAAGTCCAAAAAAAGTGCGTCCATCCTTCACAAAATAAATCCAAACGGCTCCAGGATGATAAATAAAGGTCTTCTGAGGGTAATCCGCACGGTGTTGTTGTAGAAATATCCATATTTAAAACTTTATTAACGAAAATAAATACCTTCCGGTAGCGCCGCTATCTTAGTCACGTCCGCATTCAAGATCAGAGCTTTACGCAGCCTACGGAGGCTACTCTGCTGCTGCTCTGTGCCCCCGCCCTCCGAATTTGTCATACGTCACTAAGAAAAGTGCGTACACTGCGCTAATACACTCTCCTGAATACAGAGGAGTCTAAGATGCCGGCGCTACCGGAAGGTAGTTATTTTCCAACCCTACCACCTTAACTAACACATTTTCTGCGGGAAACCCTGGTTTATTGTGTTTTTAAGTATCTTAGCATAGAAGTCATAAACAAAATTTCTGTACGATGTTATGAAAAATAAAATTATTTATTTCTATAACATTCACTTCCTGACTTAACTTACAAAGTTTGTGTAAACATGGACAAAAATGTTTTCTCCCAGCCTTATACACATTACTGCATTTTCTTTTTTGCATAATAATAACATATTTTAGGGCACCTTGTAATAAATACTGGACGTACAGTACTGTATATCTAAAAAGCAACAACCTTATGGCCAACCCCCCAAACATTTGCTATCTCCTGAAAGATCATCTCTGTACACCACAATGTCCTTTTTATGCATGCAACGGGACAGAAAACTGTGGCACGCAAGCAAATGTCCTCCGCAGAGGACGAAAATAAAGTGCTACGTCCCAGGAGGTTAACACAGTTTATCAAAGTTTCCAGTATAGACACATGAGTCATTCGGTGTCTGATTAATAGAGTTTGGTGGAATGTATGAACAGGTGGAACACTCAGTGTTATTCATCCATTCGTGGAAGAACCATCCCTGGTGAAATTTGCAACACTGCCCTCACAAATGCTGTCATGTTGCCTAGATATAAAGTGTCAGGAGAATATCAGCCGCAAACGCCAAATGCTCCATTCTTGTTAGGTAAACCTGTTTCCTACCACACAAACATCATTTTGCATTAAAATGTTGCTGTCGGGTTAAGCAGAGCAAGACAGAGATTCTCTGGCATTTAAGAGTAAATAAGAATAGGAAGAAGGGTGCATCACGCAGGAACGCATGGCCCGTTGAAAATTGGTGTCAGCTTCCCAAATTAGTGGCTTCGCTGTGAATCCGAGTGGAGTCATTTGAGCTTGATTATCTGTGCCACATTATTTTGTCCTTGCATAATTTCCCTGCATATGGTATGGAGAAGTCAGCCGACATTTCTGGGTCAAAGCCTATACTGCCAAAGCAAGATTCACTTTTTCCTTTTTATTACCCTCAAAATTGGTACAGGGGGCAGTGCGGTTCTTGGCACATAGCAATTTGCTTCCAGCATCCACATGTGTACGTACAAGCATAGATAAAATACAACATGAATGCCTCTGTGACTTTCTCCAGTGCCTTCAAATGGCCTAAGTGGATTTCATCCTCTGAATCTGGCCGTATCCCCGGCTTTACAGAAAAGCCTACTCAGGGCTGAAAGCCCAGCCTGACCTCTGGAGGCACGTTTCACTCAGTTTCTGGTGCTATGAGAATTGATGAAGGGCTTCCAATTCTACAGAGGTTGCACAACTAGCCCATAGCTGTTCAGGAGGCTGGGATCCAAAGACAAGAGACAAAAACAAACCAAATGAAAGGTAAAAATGATTATTTTCAGAAATAATGAATCAAAAATGAAATGCTTCAAAGGAAAATAAACTATTTGACTTATATTGCTACAAACCTACCAGTCTGATATCATGAGAATTCAATCATATTTTACGAGTTGGCTAATTTGTAGAAATTCATACGAAGTTAATCGTTAGGGGTGCACCGATAAATCATCCGATGATTGCTTGCTATGGTTTCAATGAATTACGTTGAAATGCCACTACATCCAAAAGCCAGGGGGCGCTCTTGTGCAGAAATTCAATATGCGCTGCAGACGAAAAAGCCATACATACGCAGCTATGAAACGTAGCTACAGGAAATGGTTTAAGGATATATTTATATTGCTGTTCTTCAAACCTTTTCAGGTATTTTCATGATAATAAAGAATATAATAAGAGTATAATGATAATGTTTGCTTTTTCAAATGTATGTTATAAACGACTCAAACTACAGTAACAGTGGTTTCAGATCGATGAGGACTTACTGATCAAAAGCCGTAGTACATGAAATAGTTGTGAATTATATTGTCTGTGATTCAGAAAAGTTATCGGCCACGTATTTTTAGTGTATATCGGCATTTATCGGTGCAAAAATGTACATTTCATTAAAAAAAAAAACAATAAAGAAACCCCAACATCACAAGGTCAAAGGAAAATCTTACAGAAAAGTACAAATGTGGTCGTATGAATTCATGCGAATGAACAACCTCGTAAAATACGTACCAAATGCCATGAGATAGGATCGAACCTACAAGTATTAAAGGGGCCATGGTATAAGACGTTTTTAAGATGTAAACTAAATCTTTGGTGTCCCCAGAGTACGCATGTGAAGTTTTAGCTCAAAATACAATATAGATAATTTATTATATAAATTTTTTTAGGTGTGAGCAAAATGCAAATGAGTGAATGAAGTGCAAACACTGATCACAATGATGGTGGTTTGATGCAATTCAAACTCAATTGTGCTGTGAATTATTTTCTCTTTCTCTCTTTCTCTCTGCACTAAATGGCCGTGCTGTGGTTGGATAGTGCAGATTAAGGGGTGGTATTATTATAATAAGAGCTCCTTATGACATCATGAGGAGAGCCAAATTTCAATGACCTATTTTTTCACATGCTTGCAGATAATGGTTTACTATAACTAAGTTACTGGGTAGTTCTTTTTCACATTTTCTAGGTTGATAGAAGCACTGGGGACCCAATTATAGCACTTAAACATGGAAAAAGTCAGATTTTCATGCCATGGCCCCTTTAAAGTTATTAGTCCACGAGAACGTACATTCAGCTTCTCTCTGTTAAGGAAAAGTGAAAAAGTACATTGACTGAAATTTCACAAATCTATGACGTGTCACGCAAGAGCCAATAAGCATTTGCTATCAGTGCCATAAAGCAATGTGTCATAAAGGTGCAATATTTCAATTCAAATTCTCAACAAACCTGAGATTTGACGTTCACCGTTGCTGATGAGAACTGGAATTAAAGGGACACAAGGGAGCATTTTTATGTTAATAAATCATCTTCGTAAATTGGTATATGGTTAAATGACTCATTACCGGAAGAATGAAGACTTTCTCGCCCGCCCCTACCGTCTGTAGGAAGAATACCCCACGTGCAAGTTTGCTGTATCCGAACCGATGTCCTTCAGTCTCGCAAAGTCTCAGATATCGCAAGAAGCAGGATCACTTTACGGCAAACAACACAGAGGCAGGCGAGCTAAACATGGCTAGCGATTGTTGCAAATGGCAGAGCCGGGGAAGAAGCATTGAAATCCCTTGACGGAAGGGAAACATAACTGGATTGGAAATAAGCTGATAAACTTGGTTCCGAGGGGGGAGGGACAACAGTTCGTTTTTACGACAGTGTGTTTGAAAGCATTTACTTTCAGACACTAGGGGGAGCTCGAAGAGAAATAATCCGCATACTTGCCTGGTTTCCCTTTAAGATCTGTTCCTCACAATTGTAGGAATTTTAAAGATGTGGATTGCACCATATGAATAAAATTAACCTATTTTGTTAATTATTGTTGTGTTTTGGTGTAATTATTGTTGCATAAGAGAAAACACGTTTTTGTGTGTCATTGTAAACAAACAAAATCCTACAAAGGGGTTAAATGATTACAGAAATGTTATTTATTTTAAAATGTAGTCTTGTTTAATATTATGTAATTTTCTGAAAATCATGAACATTTCATTACGTAAATGAGTAAACTGTCTTAAAGGAGTCATATTATGAGATTTTTTTAAGGTGTAAAATAAATATTTGGTGTCCCCAGAGTGCAGATTAAGGGGCGGTATTATTGTAATTGGCCTTGCTACCTACCTCACAAAACAGGCAAATCTATACGACCACATTTTTCACATGCTTGCAGAAAATGGCTTAGCCAAACAAAGTTACTGGGTTGATCTTTTTCATGTTTTCTAGGTTGATAGCAGCACTGGGGACCCAATTATAGCACTTAAACATTGGAATAAGTCAGATTTTCACACTATGACCCCTTTAAAAATTGAGTCATAAAATATGAATATTTATGAATAGGAATACGTACAAATTGGTACCTCTGTAAACCTGTTAATACGTAAATAATTAACGTATTAGTCCTGTCAAATGTCAATATTATATGTTTTAGTGTGTTTTAAAAGTAAATGTCCAACCACACTTTACGTAAAAATACACATGAGATCAAGTCGTTTTAACTGGTTGCCCCTTTTAATTCAATTACAATTAATAGGTACTGAGTATTAATAGAGACATACTGTATGAAGTCATGATTCTTAAGACATTTGATAGAAAAACTGAATTGAGGTTTTATAGAAGATTAAATGAATAGATGAATGTCAAAAATGATGACTACAATTTTGGTCTGTTCCTATCGCAAGGCTTCAGAAGATTTATAAAGCGCACAAGCCTTATAGACCATTTTATGATATTTTTATGGTGATTTTAAAGTTGTAACTGCATGGAAAGAAGTTTTCATTTTTTGGTGAACTACTCCTGTAAGGCACTCTGAATTCCTCAGACACTTCTGAACACTTCTTGAAAGTATTGAACGGCAGAAAGCAAAGCTGCAGTGCATCAGAAGTGCCGTGTGCTATGTTTAAAAAAGAAGCCGATATACAGTATAAACATAAGTTAAAAAGATAACAAAAGACAGTATGACAATAGTGATTGACATGTGTTGAAAGCTTTTCTTTATATAGCCTGCAATCTTTAAAGACTAACATACTCTCATTTATGCATGTACATGGATGTATAATACAACATCTAAGAGACTTTATGTGCACATCTAACCTTCAAAGATATGTTTTAAGTATACAGCAGCTGCTGAGTCAAAAGGCCTTGCCACGGCTCTCATGTTTGGCCTATGATTCAATGGCATATAAAAGCACATCCCCAGCCATTCCTAATCTGTCACTTGCCATCACTTTATCTGTGGATGCAGGCTGCGCTTTTTCTTCATACAAAGAGGACGAAGGCATTAAGAGTTACTACCCTCCTTTTCGCATCTATATAAAAAGTATCTCTTGACAAATTCAGGTTTCTCTTATCAGAAAATTGGGGCTGTATTGCTGGGAGCAGACGCAATTGAAGGGACGGTGACACATACAGCAGCTGTGGTATAGGAAGGGATACAGTTCACATGCACGTGCGTGTAGCATAAATGACTGACTGGCACTTTTCACAAATAGAGATATGAGGGATGTGGAAACAGGTTGAGCGAAACTACTCACTGGATGGATGTATTATATCTCTTTATCTGTTTAAGGCAGACACAGAATACAGTGTGTATGGGACATTCAAATAAAGGATTGAATGGAGTCGGAGCCAATGGTGTAGCGGGCCGTGCTCCGACATATAGTGCAGATGCACCGGTTTGAAGTCTTAACCCTGTCCTTTCCAGTCCTCTCACTGCATGTACATTACTATCTATCAAATAAAAGGGATGCCCCCCCCCCCAAAAAAAGGATTGAATGGAGTGAATCTCCTGAGGAAGTTGTTTGGATCAAGTCAGGGTCTACTGTTCAAATGATTTATGCTGAAGTATAAACACACAATGCTGAAGTTTCAAAATATTAGATACATCCAAATTTTACCTATAAGCAGAGTTAAAATAATAAAAGTTCGGAAAATGTGCTGTATAGCATAAGATAATACAATTTTCCATTCCCCCTACAATATCTGTGAAAAAATTATGGTAGCACTTTACAATAATGTTGTATTTGTTAACATTTGTTAATACGTTAGTTAAAATAGACTAAAAATGAACAATACTTGTACAACATTTATTAATCTCAGTTCATGTTAATTTTAGAATTTTAAATATGTATTTATTTATTTATTATTTTAATCAAAAGTTGTAACTGTTAAAGGATTACTCCACTTTCCTAAGAAAAATAGATAATTTTCTCACCCCCATGTCATCCAAAATGTTCATGTCTTTCTTTGTTTAGTCGATAATAAATTAGTTATTATTTTTTGAGGAAACGGTTCCATGATTTTTCCCAATTTAATTGACTTTACTGGACCCCAACAGTTCACAGTTTTAATGCAGTTTAAATTGCCGTTTCAATGCAGCTTCAAAGGTCTCTAAACAATCCCAAACGAGGCATGAGGGCCTTATCAACTAAAAAATATGCACTTTTAAACCACAACTTCTTGTCTTGGACCAGCCGTGTGACCCGCCAGCGTATAATATCTATATAGCCTACTGTCTACAAACATTAATAATATTAACATTGCTCTAGCATCATAAATGTAGTATTTTGTGACAGAAGTCCAGATGACAACATGCAAAATCTAAATGGGACTTCTTACCTCTGTGCTGATATAACGATCGCGAGTCGAATCCAGTCCATTTCAGATGTGTGAATAACCCATGAAAACCGTCTATTAGAATACATCCAATGACCATTGTTGTATAATAAATGCATATAATGCATATAATCCATGAAATATAGATATATTGTCTGTTGTTAAGATTCGATTTCGCACAACCGTCTTGTATATAATATACCAGGGGTTCTCAAAGTCCGGACTCTGGTCCGGATCCGGACCCGACGGGAACTTGATCCGGACCCGCGTCCACTTCATATTACAAGTGCATTAATTTCTATGTGATTGATTAAATGTGTGCATTTGCTACTTTACAAATGCATATTAAACTTGTAAACCATTAGTTTAGTTTTTTTTTTTTTTTTAGATTTAAGAGTAGTCCTGGTCCGAAAATAAAACAAATTATTTAAAAAATTTCTGTGTGACCCTGTAGCCATCACACCCAGACATTATGCACAGCTACTTCATGTACTACGGCTTTTGATCAGTAAGTCCTTATCAATCTGAAATCACTGTTGGTTTGAGTCGTTTAAAACATGCATTTGAAAAGCAACACTCGTCAAACATAATCTTTATACATATTATTTAGTATCATGAAAATACCTGAAAAGGTTTGAAGAACAGCAATATAAATATATCCTTAAGACATTTCCTGGAGCTGCGCATGTCTGGTTCTTCGTCTGCAGCGCATATTAAGTTTCTGCCCGAGAGCGCCCCCTGGCTTTTGGATGTAGTGGCATTTCACCGTAATTGAGAAGCATAACAAGAATCATAAGCCAATTTATAGGCGCACCCCTAATTTTGGTCAGTGTCTCTGCCTACCAACCACACTTTTTTTGCCATGGTTTATGCAGTTCATATGGACCTTTGAATGTAAACTTTGAGAACCCCTTTAATATAGAATCTGAGGACTATTTACGTCGTAACACTGTATATGAGATTACACTTTAGGTTATAGTAAACACGTAAACCCGTGTTCAAACTTTGTTTTTAAAAGTAGGCGGGAGTATAATACATAATATCCAAACAGCGCTGTCAAAAATCATGACATCATTTGACTGGCTTGTTCCTCCAATGACTTCATGGAAAATATTGATAGGCAGAACGTGTAGCCAATCAGATAACAAATCCAACGATCTTTGTGTGACATTTTATTTCCTGGTGTGGAAACTGCATTTTATACACTAACATAAGGATAAATAATAATAAGAACGAACGGGTATGCATGTAAACAAAGACTTTTATTTTGGGGCTGACTGGCACTTAGAAAAGGCACTAGTTTTACAAAAACCCTTGCAAGAACCTAATTTTTAGGCCTATTGACCTCAGACGTGAAACATAACTTCTTTAGACTTGTGGCTTTGGGATCTTGCATTTCTAGGGTTCACACAAATATTTATCATTAAGTTTTTAGTAATAAATAAGATGTTATGCAAAAATTTTTTTATTCCAATGTACTTCAACTTTTTTAATTTTTAACTTAAAATAATTTTGAAACCTGGGGCTCTATCTTGCACCCAGCGCAATTGACTTTGTCCGTTGACGCATGTATCATTCGTATTTTGCCCCGGCGCACAGCGGGGTTTTCCCGTCACAGAAGCATGTCGGCAAACTAGGGAATGAACTTGCGCTCCCTGGGTGGTTCAGCGCAAAAAAAGAGGCGTGTTCCGGCGCAAACCATCCCTGATGCTATTTTGCAGTTTCAAAAAACAATTGCGCCACTGACCAGAAAAAAAAAGTTTAAAGTCAGTGGCGCGTTGCGCGTTGTTCATTATGCTATTTTAAGGGCGCATGCTTGACCATAATTTATAGGGTGCACAACGCGCATACACTTTGCTTATCTAATCTACACAGATGCAACAGTTATTTTTGCAAATCATAAATTGTTACACTTAAAAATATTAATACACGAGATAAGGGGAATCATAGTGGTGAGCATTGTGGTGATAGTTTTTATTTATTCTCATGCAAATAACGATTAAAATATTTTCATAACTTTGTTGTGTGGCTGTATTACGTTTATTTTATGTAAATAATAATTAAAATGTTTTCATAAGAAACCTTAATGTATATGAACTTGATTTGTAAGTGTACTTTGGGGTTGGACCTTGCTTGCGTTTCTTGGGTCCGATTTCAAAGCCCCCAAACCCTTTCAGCGGTGAGGGTGGACGCAGCGATGTCCTCTGCTGGCGTCAAGTCCTGAGGCAGATCCACCTCCCGTTACACGGCGTGCCCGATTTATGCTGGCAAGTGTGGGATTGCCCCGTACAAGAACGTCGGTCTCCTCGGCTGTGAACCGCTCCTGGCGTGCGCCTGGTAAATCCGTCATAATAATAGCAACCCGCCATGGAACTTGCGCCCTTGCGTTTAAAGGGAATGTTGGCTAGCGTTCTGATTGGTTTATTTGACGTTACGCCCAAACCACACCTATGAATAATGAACCTACTTCAGACCAACCCCTTATTGATTTGCGCCCGGCGCAAGAGTTATTTCTCACGCCGGGAAAATAGCAACAGCGCCCAAGATCCGCCCACAAACTCACTTGCGCGTTGCGCTTCGCACTTGCGTTTCAGATCGTTAAAATAGGGCCCCTGGAGTTATTCGTATACTAAAAATGGTTTAGTAAAAACAACCCTTTTAGTGAAAGTAGGTCTTTTCATGGTTTGGGCTAGAGTGGGGGTGCATTTCCAAGAAGTTAAAAGTACGCATTTTTTATTTTTCTTGCTGAAAATGACAAACGTTTTGCTAGATAAGACCCTTATGCCTCGTTTGGGATTGTTTAGAGCCCTTTGAATCTGAATTGAAACTGTCATTTTAAACTGCATTGAAACTGTAAACTATTGGGGTCCAATAAAGTCTATTAAATTAAGAAAAATCATGGAATGTTTTCGACTAAACAAAGAAAGACCTTAACATTTTGAATGACATGGGGGTGAGTAAATGACGGGGGATTTTATATTTTTCACGTGGAGTAATCCTTTAAAGGCCTGCTAACCTAGGTGTTTTCAGCAATATAAAAATAGTCTCTGGTATCCCCAAAATGTGTCTGTAAAGTTTCAGCTTAAAATACACCACAGATCTTTCAATATACAATGTTGAACATGGCCATTTGTGGCTGCAATGAAAAATGCGCTGTTTTTGTGTGTGTCCTTTAAATATAAATAAAGCTTCTGTTCCTCTCCCCGTATGCAAAGTATGTGATTTGGACTACATCAAAACATCTGTCCCTGGCAGAAGGTTGAACTACGCTCTCATAAGGCAGAGTCTGTGAGCGGTTATGGTTGGGGGGTAATCAATGTGACATCACATTGATAGAGGATCCCCAACAGCCTGTTTTGTGTGACTGTTGCAGTTTAAAGAAGATTACACAAAGAAGAATAGATGAATTTGTATTATAACAGGCTGTTTCTGCACACACACTGCTGGCGACTTTTTCTGATAGAAACACATTTAAAAGTGCATTTTTTAGGTTAGTTATGGACAATGAACTAACATGAACAATTATTCGCATTGACTAACATTACTAAAAATTAATAAATGCTGGAAAACGATATTGTGCGATCTTAGTTCTTGTTAACAAATACAACCTTATTGTAAAGTGTTACCATTAACATAAATTACACATTTTACACGGGCTATTTAGCAGTATTTTAATGAAGGTAGGTTGTAAATGTTTTCAGTTGGCTTACTTATCCGACATCGTATCACAGTCCAACAGATATATGGCAGTAATCCTTCACAGTAGCAGCTCTCCTCAGGAGCTTCCTTTGTAAACATCCTACAAAGATCAGCGCAAGGATATTGTGTAGAATCAGCATGATACAAAGAACCCCTGAGTCACAGCTAAAGATCTGCTGTCATGCATTTACCATGTTGTTCACACTCTCTTCTTGCTCATAAAAGGATACTTTTAAAGAGACAGTTCCCACCGAAATAAAGATTATGTTATTGTTCAGTCAAATTCATGTCAAAACAATATTGGGTTACTCTATCCAACACAAACATTACTGCATCATACAACATTCAGATATTATCTTTGAAATACAAATGTTTACAAAGCATTTTAATCTAAGTGATGTAAAATGGCTTAACTTTAAGCTAGATCAAAAAATAAGTCAAAGAGATTCTAATGCTGATATTACTTCCTGTTCAGTCAAATGCATAGGATTGTGAAATACTGGACTCTTTGCAGTAAGAGTAATTGATCATTTAAATCAATAATTTACGCACATCAGTAATGTTGATAATTTTTATAATTTTGATAATAATTCTGTAACTTTGAAGTTTCAGCACAACCAAACTTCTTCACAGCAACTATTTTTATTAAGACTTTGATATCCCTCCGGAATAATCTGTCCAGTAAAGATTGGTCGCCGGCTTGTATGCATAGCTATCTGTTGCACCCTTGGCTAGCTGCGATAAGGCCTCACGCGGGCCTCTTATATCTCGTGTGTCTTTTATTCACAGTGGACAGCAGCACCTGCAGAAGATACGGCAGAAATCACAAGCCCCATCTCTCTTCAATCGGACTGTGCTTGCCAGAGCATAACCTCCATTAAAAATAACAAGCGCAGAATAGTAATGGCACGCCGACCAGAAACGTAGGGAAAACACATCTTTGCATGATGGGTCAAACTGTTCTTACCTCGAATAACCAAATGTTTTGTTTTCATGACCGGAACGCTGATTCAATGTCAGAGATCTAAATTGTTTTTCGGATTTCAGCAGATGCTAAGAGTTGGAGTTAAAAAGGTTATGCAATATACATCAAACACATCTGAGCTGCTATGTAACTTCTGTGCTGCCGTTGAAGCAATTACATGTGCCAGAAGCGGTGTGCATCTTTAAATCAATTGTAAAAGGCTCAGACGTAGGTTATGCACCATTAAAAAAAAATATTTACTGTAGTGCACTTTGTCCAAGAGGTAAAAGCATTGGCCACTAAGAATTATAACCCATATGTCAGTACAGTATAGTCAATATTTCACCACTAGTGTTGGATGATACAAACAAACAGAAATAAAATATCTGTATTACTTTCTTTATATTCTAATTGTTTTATTAGGGAAATAGTCAGGAATCACATGCATATAGTGCTATAAAAAGGCATTTGACACCCTTGTGATAGAGTAATAAATGTTTGCAATTTTTCAAACAAAATGTAATATTGCACAAAGGGGACCTGAGTGTATTTCTGCCCTTTTAATTTGATTTGAGCCTTCATCTCTGTGGGGGGATTTTGTCCCACACTTCTTCTCATAACTGCTTTAAGTCTTGACAGATTACTAGGTTTTTACATATGAACTGCTCTTTGCAGGCACTGACACTTTATTTCTATTGGAATCAAGTCAGGACTTGGCCGTTCCAGGCTTTAATTTTGGCTGTTTTCAGTCAAATTGATTCGGTTTTATGGATCATTGTCCCTCTGCATTACCAATTCATCTTTAAATTTAGCTCATGCACAGATGGTCGCTTGTTATCTTTAAGAACTGCTCAGTTCAATTTTATTTCTATAGCGCTTTTCCCAGTATGCATTGTTGAGCTAAATCAAGCTCTGTTTGGTGGGCCAATTCTTTTCTGCCTGCAAATTGTGAATGCTTGTGTCAACGCTGGTTGTGGAAGTCATATTAATTGCCTGATACATTGTCTGCGTGATTTTTTTTCATGATAGCAAAACATCCTGGTCCCAAAATAGCAAAATATGCTATTGCAGCTAATTGGTAGAGCATTATAACCAGTGCAAAGAGTAGGGGTTCAATATCTGCGTGAAGTTAAAACAACTTGGTTTGCAAGTCAATTCAACAAAGCATTTTAAGTTTTGACTTGTGACTTAAAGTTAAAGTACATACAAATATTTGTTGATTTGATACATATATTTTTACAGTGCATAAAGTGAATGACAAAATGAAAGTTATCCTTCATTGTACAGGTTATAAAATGAGAGGCATTTTTAGATACCAAAAAAGAGTTTTACAACATCCACCACATTATAGGCCATGCATTTATTAGACACATACACCTGTCACTCTCACTGTCATCAATTCTCGCCCTCTTTGGAAAAAGCTGTGATTTTTTTTTACTTGGCTTTGAGTGACAGACATCTCATGAGTTCAATGTTGTACAGATCAGTGGTTTCAATCGTTCATCATTAATCAGTCCAGATGAGTCATTAGTCATTAGAAATAGACTTGTTAAAGGCAGGGTTTTTGGAAAGCGAGTCGGGCTGACTACCAAAACATACTTGTAGCCAATCAGCAGTAAGGGGCGCGTCTACTAACCGACATCGTTGCCTGGGTTGTGTATGTGTGGGGTGAGTCTATCAAAATAAAGTCCAGATTCTATTGGGGTAGGGGCGTGTTTATTTAGGTGATTTCAAATGTAAACATTGGCTTTCATAGATCATGCACCCCGCCTTTAAGCGTACTAATCCCAGCTGGACATCACAAAACATTTGTGTAAACGAGAAGGAAAACATTTCCTCACTGGATAGAATTTGGTCTATGGGCAAGGGGCAAGGTTGGGGGGGGGGCTTTGGCTTAAGGGGGCCCGTAAATTTTTTTGCATATGGGCCCAGGACTGACTTGCTACGCCACTGTCCACGGGTATCCATTATTTTTCGATAACTGCACACGTAACTTGTCAAAAGAAGGCACCAGAGCAGTGTTTGTGGTAAAAGTGGTATAAACAAAATAATTGCCTCCGGTCCTTCGCATAACTGCAACAACTCACACGGGTCCGATGAAACCGTCAATAGGAAAGGCTCGCATGCTTCATAGTATGTTACATTTAGATTCATCTTACCATATCAATTTTAAACATAAGATCAACTGTGATGTTCTTCTTGGCAAAGCAGTGGTTTCCACTTTAGTACTCTTCCATGAAATCAGTTTTTGCTCGGTCCCTTGCATCTGCAGCTCTTCAGAAGTCTTTTTCGGGGAGGATCTTTTGAAATCTCCCAGATGATGTGTTGTTACTGTGAAAATGTCTTTTAGTCTTTTAGTCTTGGGTCCAAAAACAATAGAAATGGCTTTGTAACCCTTAACAGAGGAACAATTTATTGCACTTGCATAGCTCAGGAGATTCTCTGTTATGTTTCATGTAACTTACAGTGTAAAGAATTCCTCCTTGTTGCACTTAAATGTATAAGTTTAACCAACTTATTTCAATTCATTTGCACTAACATTGAATAGGTTGAATCAATTTAAAATTATAATTCTTTTAATCTTTCTTGACTAGTGAGTCGCTATAGATTTAAAGTTATATTAGCTTAAATTATATATTTTTTATATTTAGAAGTTAATTTACAGCAACTCCTAACTAAGAAAGTTTAAATGAAATGTAATTTCAAATTGATTCAACTGAAAAATTTAAGTGCAACAAGGAATTTTTACAGTGTTGGAGACACAGAAATAGGACATTGTTGATACATCAAGAGCATGGAGCTCTAAAACTTATGCAGATTGTACAGGGCCGAAGAGGGACTCATTTTCAGCCCAGGAGTTTCATGCCTTAGACCGGCCCACTTTAGTTCATGACTATTAAAATAATATAATTAAATCCTCAGTAGCCTATATAAATCTGCAATAGTGCACTGTTCTCTGCAGCCTTGCAATTCATTGTATTTTTAAAATATATAATTTCCAATTCAGTGCAAATATAGTAGCCTAAACTTTTACGGTATGATTTTTCACATAATCGTGCAGCCCTACCATAAGGTATTTAAATATTATTCAATAAAACTTATTTAAAGGATAATTCTGGTATTTAACACTTTGAGTCTCATTCCTGGTTTGTTTTGGATGAACTACAGCGATGGACACTGAAATTTTTGACAATGGGTCGTGTCTTGACTTTTTGACTCGTTTAGAAGCGTCTCTTGACTGCTTCAACATGGAAGTCAATGGCCATGCACAAACATGTCATTAAAACAACATTTAACGTTCATTTTCAAAACTGTGCTACTCACCGAGTGGTTCGAGGTTTTCGTTGATGATTAAAAACAAGTTGTGTAGCGAAATACAGTTTCTGTTGTGTTTTATTTGGCATTTTGTAAAATTCCATTGACTTCTCTTGGAAGACTCATTGCTCGCTGATATATCACTCCGCTGGAGACGGAAAAGGGGACTCAGTGTTTCCTCTAGGATTTTTTTCAGCTGTGGCGGCAGGGGGCGCCCATGAGGATTATAAATGTAAAAAAAAAATAATGTAGAATATAGGCTACAGTAAACTAACATGTATTTTTTTATAATTTTCACGCTGTCATTTACTTTTCCTTATATTTATAGCATATTGCTTTTCTATGTTTGATCTACACTGTATTTTCTTAAAAAAACGTTACACAGCTACGTACGTAGTTCGGATATTTCATTGTAGTTTTAATGTAGTGTGCATTGCAAGTTCGTCCTCGTGTTTAGCGTACAGAGCTGTTACAAAGTCATGCAGTCCTGTTTGATAATCCGCACCGCTGTGATTGACAGAACAACCGACCAGTTATCCGACATCAGCAGCAATTTTATTTCACACCCGTACCATTGACATAAAGACTGTGACCCCGAGCCGGTCATACCGCAAATCGCGCAGTTAAATATAAACCTTTACCGGTCTTCCGACAGATCTTAAACACAAATAAGCACGGGACATTTAAAACGAGTCGAATTTTGGTCTTGGATGTTAGACCCGCATTTTACTCTTGTCTATTGAGTTCCGACCTGCATCTACAACACAAATGACACGCAAATAGCCTATTACACCCGTTAGATCAAATATTATGCGGTTCACCCGCGGGTACCCCGACCCTGCTGTTTCGTCTGAAAACAGATAAAACAGTCTCACCGTCTGCCTCAAGTTTCTATTGCCAACGTTCTTCTCTTCCACGGGAATAATGTAAGTTTCCTTACAAACAGATTCGACTATTAATGTCTTGCAGTCGCATATAAGTAGTATTCAGTATTTAGCCTTTTGTTTTTGGACAAATATCTTACCATTTAATGTGAAACTTTGTGAGTGTCGATCTGAAGCACAGACGATTGACTGACAGCTGAGCGCTCAGCAGTGCGCTGCGCTTATAGCCTACAGTATACTGAATAACTAATGGCCCGATAAGTTGATAATATGAGTACAGTGATTCCAAATGAATGTCCAAAAAACTCGTAATATGTTAAATCAAAAGTTTAATAATGTCTTTTCTCGCAGCCCTGCGCTGTGCTGGTGTAGATATGCGCCGGTGAACATCATATGCGTGATGACCTTGCAGCTTAAATTACCCTAAATTTATAGTCATAAAGATAAAAGTAAAACAACATTCGAAACTTCAAATGATGTATTTTTATTTGTGTAAACTCACAATAAGGAGAAAACCTTGTGCTTATTTATAATCATTAAAAACATGACGTGCTTTCTGCTGGTTTGGTTTTAGAGCGCGTCACAAAAAAAGAACAGAAACTCAAATACTTTTTTATTCGTTTTGTCAATTTAATAATTATTTAAGTGCAACATATTTCGTATAGGCTTATTTATTTTATTATTATTTCTCAAAACAGAAACGTAGCTTAATAATCCTCTGTTGATTTAAATCTATTTGTGCATGAACCTAACCCATGGAGGAAATTATGATATTTTAGGAGATTTATTTATAAAGGAGTGAACAACGCAAATCCAGAAAGGAATTTATTTCTAGACAGCCAGTCTCGCAGAGCGGACATTTCGGTAGCTTTTTTGCGAGCTGACGCTGTGGGTTTTGTCTAGAAGGGATACAGCAAATGCCGAAAAGTTAAGGATTAGATTTGGAGGTAGGATTATTAGGATGAAAACAGCGGTTCTGGCTAAATTGGATACAAATACATCCTACAATCGTGTGAAATTTTGTGTTTAGAGTTGGGTTTGGTTAAAGGATTAGGATAAAACAGTGCTCATCCAACGAGATTTCGTTTGCTGTATCCCTTCTATCCACAACCGCAGGCGTGGCGGGGATGTTTTAGGAGTGGCGGGCCGCCACGGTTGAATGTATATAGCGGAAACACTGGGGACTGTTTACATGTGGTTGTATTTTTTTCGCTCGGTTTCTCTCAGAAGAACAAAAGAAGTATTTGTTGCCATCAAGTGGTCGGGAATGTGCTAACGCTTTAGACTCAAATATAGAGCGGAAGTATATACGCGGTTGTGAGGTATCTGAAAAAATTGTTCCACTATAGCAAATAACACGGATTGAAATCATATATTGCGCTGATATATTTGTTTTTAATCATCAACGAGTTTTGAAAATGAACGTTCTATTCTGAAGCAGTCATGAGACGCTTCTAAACGAGTCAAAAAGTCAAGACACGACCCATTGTCAAAATTTCAGTGTCCATCACTGTAGTTCATCCTAAACAAACCACCATTGTTGTATCTATGAATTACGATTTATAGATCCTTTTCCTTTTAGAGGCCGTTCGTATAAAGTCGCGCTCAAGATTATTTTTAATCTTGAAGCCTGCAAGCGCACTCAAATACAGATGCGTCTGAAACAAAACTTGTGTTTACAGACGAGCGCTTTGAAAAGCAGAAGAAACGCGCGATGCGTCCTGTGTTTTAGATGTTAACGGACCCTAATGCAAGAATTCTTCCAATAAGTGGTTGGGACTCGGGACACAATTGGGCATAAAGCGTCGGGGACATCTCCCACCCACAAATTACGCGAGTGGGGCTGGATAATATTTTGAGTGCTGGGAGACCTGGGACAGCAACATTCAACTTGGTGGCATGACAAAACCGGCCCTTGTGGCCAAAAAAACAGACCAGACCACCGGGAATTCTCCCTGTCCTCCAAATGGCCAATCTGGGCCAGAGAATGTATAAACATTACGGTTTCCAGCAATTTAGATGGAAATATTTGAATTTATATTGACACCTTCAGGTTCTTTAACATGCTTTGGTTAAATTGTGATATTGATTATGGGACTATTGACATCTCTTCAGCAACTCTAATTGTGACATACATAAGATTTCTGGGTCTTAGGAAAACATCTGAGACCAGGAGCCGTAAGCAAAGGAAAAACAGCTGTTCTGGAAATTAATTGAACTGTGCCATGTGTACAGTACCCAGAGAAACCTTGTGGTTAGGGCTGAGTAAAAAAATATTGATTCTCCAATTTTAATCGATCTTCAATTCAACAAAACAATATCCCTGAATATCCCTGAATTGATTCTTAATGTGCGTGCTTTACTTCAGTCAGGGCTCGTAAGGATAGCCTGATGGCCCGGGGTAAACATGAACGATGCTCAAGACAGTCACTTGCCAGCATGGGCCAGTGCTACATAGTCACAAAAATGTATTATTTGCACGTGTTTTAGCTCTTGAAAATTTATATATTGCAAAGAAGACGTATAAAAGGTTTCAATAGGTTACTCATGCGCTGTTTTGTGTGCGCGCATCCGATGTGTGCGCTCACAAAGTCGCATCTCAAGGCTTCAGACAGCATGCAAATACTGGCTTCATGTTTCCTTGCGCTGGAACGAACATAATTATTTCTGCTGCGATTACCCTAATACACAAAGGGCCCTATTTTAACGATCTGAAACGCAAGTGCGAAGCGCAATGCACAAGTGACTTTGCGGGCGGATCTTGGGCGCTGTTGCTATTTTCCCGGCGGGAGAAATAACTCTTGCGCCAGGCGTAATCAATAAGGGGTTGGTCTGAAGTAGGTTCATTATTCATAGGTGTGGTTTGGGCGTAACGTCAAATAAACCAATCACAATGCTATCCAACATTCCCTTTAAACGCAAGGGCGCAAGTTCCATGGCGGGTTGCTATTATTATGACGGATTTACCAGGCGCACGCCAGGAGCGGTTCACAGCCGAGGAGACCGACGTTTTTGTAAGAGCAGTCAAAGGCAGAGAAGTTGTTTTGTATGGGGATAGGAGAAACCCGCCCAAATCAGCGTAGGTTAAACAGGCGTGAAAGGAATTAGCCACAATTGTCTCAATTGTGTTTAATTATTATTTACATAAAATAAACGTAATACAGCCACACAACAAACTTATGAAAATATTTTAATCGTTATTTGCAAGTTCATTCCCTAGTTTGCCGACGTGCGTCTGTGGAGGGAAAAACCCGCTGTGCGCCGGTGCAAAATACGAATGATACATGCGTCACTGACAAAGTTAATTGCGCTGGGTGCAAGATAGGGCCCATAGTCTGTTGTGTGAATGTGAACAATTTAGAAAGTAAACGCATGTGTAACAGCTTTGGATCCGTGCATTACACATAGCTCTTAAAGTGACAGCACACCAAATAACTTCCATGTCTAAAAAACGACTATTTTGAATGAAATATTGATCGAAATCGAAAACCATGTACAAAAGAATCTAATCGAATCTGCAAATTGATTGCATCTTCCAGCCCTACAGTACTTGTGGTCACAAACTTTTTCTAATGGCATAGTTCAATATATCTGCAGTTTAAACACAGCAAGGCTGTCTGCAGTAAAACCTGCCTGGGTTTAGATTTGAGAATTACACATTTAAATTACTTTGTCACAGCGGCATGTGGGTAAATTAAACCATTCAGTGAGAATTATGCATTAATAGAAATCATGAAGAAGGTAAATATACTTTCTAAAGGTACTGTAATAATAATTTCATGCTTTTATGCATCAGTTCCCTTTTCTTTCAAAGCAAGTCGCATTGAACCAAACAGCGTTTCTTTTAAAGAAATATAATAATATATTGCAAGGAAATTTTCTCTTTTATAAACACTACCGTATATTAACATTATTGTATGACTTTTGTAGCCAAAGAAGCAAAATGACAAAAGGAATAATTTAGGCATGACAAATTATCTGTACAGTGTTTACTATTTCTACACTATTAAAGGTCTGTTAGTATTCTGTAAACATTGTGTGAGGAATGCACAAGCATAGTTTTCGCTCTTCCCATTGTCATTAAATGATAACCTGTTTATTACTCAATTCAATCTCCTCTCTGATGCTTATGATAATTTTGCTGGGTTTTATGATGCTTTGAGAAGTTATATATCACAGTCATTGTAACACGCCCCTTCATTAGCGTTTACAGCTGTGGTACTATAAACTTGTGGCCCTATTCATCATTGTTATGATGGCATGTCAGCAGGAGAACTCTGTGGATGCTGAAAGGCTCTTGTAAAAGAACGTTCGCTTTGAATGGCTACCGGTTATGGCACTTTAATTGCCTGATTGTCCATGGCAAGAATGGGCCGCTGTCTTATGAATGGATGGCCAATAAGGCAAAAATGTTCCCTGGGGGCATAAGCCTACCTATTAGCGCCTTTTTATGACTCAACACCAGGACTCATTGTCCCCGTCTTTTGTCTAAAACTTAAAAAGGTCCGGGCTGAAACCGAAATAAAAGTTTGAACATTGCTCAAAGTATACATGGCAAATGGTTACTTAGACATACAGTACACTCTCAAAAAAAGGGTATAAAAGTTGTCACTGGGAGAGTACCTTTCAAAAACTTCCTAATATATACCATTTTGATACAGATGTGTACCCATTCCACAACTTTTGTACTTTCTTGTACATTACCTTTTTTCTGAGATTGTATCTGAACTCTTATTACTATATTGTCCTGCAATCATTCTTCTTCAAAGTCACTGCTGTGTCAATTTAGTTAAATATCTGTGAAAATGATGCCACACCTATTGCTAAATACTGTAGGAATATTGGCCAGGTGGGTAACTCTAAGAATATTTGGCAATTTAAAGCTGGTCTGTTGATGAACTATTTTCAACATTTTATATATATAAAAAAAACTATAAGTATTTAAAAATGCTTAATTAATGCAGGATGTGATTACCCCTGTAATACCGAAACTAAATATGACATTTGGCAGTCAACATTCATTTTATTTTATGGTAAAGCTTTGACATTTTTATATTACTGTAACTCCTTAGGGGCAGTTTCTCGGCCAGGGCTTTTCCTAGTCCCAGACTAAAATGCCTGTTTGAGCTTCCTTAAATTCCAAACACCTTGTACTGACATATCTTTCTACTGTTACTGTACACTTGAAGTTTCTACTGTTAATACTTGAAGTATACTTTTATAAACTAAAGTGTGGGCAAAATAGTCCCACATTTAGTGCTGAAATAGAAGTACAAGTGTACATAAGTATACAACTGGCACATATTAGTATACTTAAAAAAAAGTATACTGGAACTTTAATTAAACTAATAACACTTAACTAGATAGACGTTGAAGACAAACTTTATGTTGGCTTGACAAAGCCTGGCCTGAACATTTTAAAAAGTCTAACAGAAGTTTACATTTTCTGGTTTAGAATTCTAGCTGTCTGTTAGCATATTTTAGTATAAAGCTTACATGATTTTACAAAGTCACCATCACGAAGCTAAAATGATTTAGCACAATGCTAACATGATTGAACCTGACACTAACATGATTGAGCATTCAGCTAGCATGATGTTAACATGATTTAGCACTAAGTTAACATGATTTAGCACGAAGCTAGCATGATGTTAACATGATTTAACATGTAGTTAACATGATTTAGCATGAAGTTAGCATGATATTATCATCATGATTTAGCATGATATTATCATCATGATTTAGCATGATGTTGTCATGATTTAGCAAAAAGCTAGCATGACTTACCATGAAGCTTACATTATTTAGCAAGAAGTTAACATGATTTAGCATTAGGCTAGCATGATGCAAACATGATTAAGCATTAAGCTAACATGATGTAGCATGAAGTTAGCACGGTTTAACATGAAGCAAACATGATTTTGCATTAAGCTAACATGATGTAGCATGAAGTTAGCATGATTTAACATGAAGCTAACATGATGTAGCATGAAGTTAGCACAATTTAACATGAAGCTAACATGATTTAGCATGAATCTACCATAATTTTGGAATGATTTAACATGAAGAAAACATAATGTTAGCATTATTTAACTCTTTCCCTGCTTATTTAACGCTACCCTGCCAAGTACAAGTTTTTCCGGCAATCCGTATTTCCGCTATTATCCTCCAGGTGGATGCCCTAACTTGTGAAAAACGGGTAAAACTTTTTGTATGTTTTGGTAATCACTCTGAATCTGATCTCTATCAAAAGTCCTTCACAAAAAAAATAATTATCTTAAGTTTTTGCTTAAAATTTGGTATTTTTAAAGAAACCTACCCATATTTGAGAGGTGATAAAAAGAGAACGAGTAAAGGAAGGATGAAACTTTTTTTTTTGAAAGCAGAGGGTTTGTTCTTTCATGTTATATATTTTCTGGAAGGCATTAAACTTTTGTAAAATCATTAAAAATGATGGCGCTAGATGATAACTTTAAAAAAAAAAAACGCTGGTGGGGAAAGAGTAAACATGAAGCTAGCTATAGGTGGTTCACACTAAATCAGAGCTATTAAGCCATGCCCCTAGCAACCAAAACAAAACCAGATCTTCACATCTGAATGTCATAGAGACATTGGAGTTGGTTTATATAATTCATGCTGGCAAACACAAAGAAAATCTCCCGCTATCATGGGAAATAATTTACAATCAAGTAGGCTACAACTGGATAGACCTGGATTCAATCAATGGGAACCGCAGATAGAGCAAACCACTGACTTCAAGGCATTCATTTAAGCAGCCACATGAACTAAAACTGAATTATTGCAATGAACTTTGATTTTAAGGTGTGATTACAGCATTATGAAGAGGAACTCCCTACCTTCCTCAGTAATTAACTGAGTAATTGCCCTAATGATAAAATCAGTGGGGGGTTAATGTTGAATTCGATACCTCAGGTCAGCAACCGTGATCCCATCACATTTCCTGTGAGAAACAAAAGACAGAAGAGAACAGGGGTCTGTTTCTGTCAACTTATTGATGCTTTATTTCAATATCACGTGATTTCAACATCAATAGCAATCCCGTCTTTTACAAAAAAGGCATTGTAACCGGAATATATTTGCATGAGAATTAATGTTTAGGGAAAAGCTGTAGCTCAACTGGTAGAGCATCGGGTTAGCAGTGCAAAGATCATGAGCAAGATATTGATACAAACATAAAGCACTTTAAATGCACTTAAAGTAGCTTAGTATAAAAGCATCTGCCAAATACTTGAATGTAAATTTATAATTGTCCACTGTTATTGCCCTGGGGAAAAAATGCAGTTGCAGAGCATGTGATCCTTTTATATTAGCAGGGCTCGAAATTGCGACTATTTTGGTCGCATATGTGACCGAAATTTAATCTGTGCGACCTTAAAATATATTTGGGAGCATTTGTGCGACTGCCCATTTTTTTGTGTGGTGCGACTTGATTTAGATTGTGATGCTGCGTGCTGCTGTCCCAGGTTCAGTGTTCTCTCCAACGTTACATAACCAATCAAATTTCACCATTAAGTTCTTACGTTTAATGAAGACTGCAGATTGTCCTAATATGAGCGTCAGTCATTCCTTGTTGCCGTGCTACGTTGGTACGTGAAGCGCAAAAATGTGAAAGACGAACCGCGAGCATCACGAGAACGAGCCGATTACAGCCAATGTTACTACTGTAATTAATGACGACGATCCGGATTCAAATGCGACTCCACCACCGGAAAATAAGACTTGACGTTAAAGCTTTCGGAGAGAGTGGCTTAAAGATTACGAGTGTCTCCGCTATGAGAATGGCTCGATGTAACTTACTGTGTTTACTGTAAATCCTGTAAAACGGCGTTGGTGGCGGAATCAAAACATTTTAAGCGCCAGACCTTGCTCAAACATGGCGAAAGTGCCAAAAACACAAGTAGTGTCATGACAAATGTGCTAATTATTGATGGAGACACCGACCTGTCTGTCAAAGAGTGTTTGATAGTGTATGGGCGCATGCGCTGGTGAATGGACATCCGGCATAAATCCTTGTGGTCCATGTTGATGTGGAACACGACAATGCTGATGGTATGTTTTTATAGTATTTTTTAAAACATTGCCTATTTTAGTAGTAATAGCATTAAATGCAGTTATCAATACCAATATATATTAGCCTTCTATATTAAGGTCACTTTTGTAATGTCCCAGTTAATCAGTGTTGTACGTGTTTGCTAGATTTTCTATTGTAATCTTAATCATTTTACCTGTAATTGTTAAATTATTATTGCTATACTATTTCAACAGCATTTGGGTATTAATTTTGGAATCTATGCAGAAAAAAATAAAATAAAATAAATAGAAGACCAAATTTTAAATGCTGGCCATGGTGGCGTTTTATTTTTAATAAAATAAATCTATTAACATATACATTGTAGTTTTGGTGCCTTTTAATTTTTGGATGGATGCACACCAGTGCTACCAAATAAAAAAGTTAATTTTGAGCCCTGATTAGGGTCTGTTGTCACATTTATATTTAGTAGATGCTATAATTCAAAGCGACATTCAAGGTATTGACGAATATCAGTCATGTAACCTTTTACGTCATTCCAGTTTCCTGCCACCATCTAGAGTACCTACCGAGTACCAGTAGGTTACTGACAAGCATTGGCTAGCTTGCTATGATTCTCTACCGACTGAGCTTACTCTTATACCCAAACATCTTTGGCTACCACTTAATGTAATAAATCAATTTCATAAATGTAAATATTTAAAGCATCAGACAATTTGCCGTTACGGAGCCTTTGTGACAGCTTTCCCATGTGACAACTAACCCCACACTCCCCTATATTAAAATTTCACAGCCATGACACCATGAAAATGATCTGCAATGACTCTAAACTCGGTTTACATTTCCTCAGGTCTCTGTTCGCCAGTGTATTGCAGCAAAGAGAGACATGACGTGAGCAGGATTCAATGAGGAGAGCAAGCACTCAGACATCACTCTGTCTCACAGTATTAGGACTGGCATAGCAACTGATAGTGTCTGATGTCCCTCAGTCATCATTACAAAAGACAAATGACTACACAAGCTCTCAGCAAGTATCAAGAGAGACGAGATGTACCAGCATGCATCATCATTTCTGACAATGAAATCAAAGGCAAAGAGATTCAATGAAAGCATGCTGTGTGGTACAGTGAAGATGACGATAATATACTTCTAGAATTTCAATAAATGACATCATGTTACATTACACAAAAAAATTAAGATTTTCTCACGCACAACTATCTTTCAACAGTATAGGCTTTGCATGGGATTCTGGGATATGTCTCATGATTAATGCTGTCCTGTCGGCGACAAAACTTGCCCGTATTTCCCATTCTTACATCATATTGAGCTTACCCTCCCAAGTCACTGTCACCCTTAATATACCAATTCTCCCATTAAAAATAAAGTGCAGAACCAAACTACGTGTAAACTGACAATGAGACGCCTCGAACTAGTGTTTGCCTTTTGATTTGTTTCACTTTTCACAAACTTGCATGAAATTATTGACAAAAGATGAATACAGGTCTCAACAAACAGCAAGGATAATAGGACCCCTTAGGAAAACCAGCCATGTCCAATGCTTGACTGTGCAAACTAACAAACTATGGGTATGGCACAATACAATCCCCATGCATTTTCTCCAAGATAATATCGCTTTTAGCGTGGGACTAAAATCGTCAACAGCCAATGCCAAAGCATGCAATTACAAAAGATAGCAAATACTGTCTTTCGGCATCCATCTGGGAACAGTCAAGCCAGTCCAACAACCAATATGGTGTTAGGCTTTAATTAATATGAATCCTGCTACAATGTTTAACAAAATCAACTGTTCTGAAAGAGATTGTGGAAATGATAAGCTGTTTGCCCTTGAGGCAGAAAGATACTTCTTCTGATCGAGGTGAGGTGTGACACAACAGCTAACCAAGGATCTGTTATCGGTGACCCAGCTTTGAAAAGTCTTAGACATAGCAAGAGGTGGGGGAAAAGTTTAACGTGAAGGCAGAGGGGGATAGCCGAGGAGCCAAGGGAAGGCACGACCGCAGTGCAATAAAAGAAGAAAAAAGGGGTCGAGGAAGAGTAATGGAATAAAAGGCCAGATAGACCAAAGTGATAGAAGGGCAAAAGGAAAGAGCTGCCAAGCCTGAATAAGGGAAAGTGAACAAGCGAACGCAAAAACGAGTTACTAAAAAAGAGCAACGCAGAGGGCAGAGCCGGATGCTCTGAAGCAAAGGGAGCAAATGGCTTTGGCTAACGTAACCAGACATCAAAGAGGAGAGGAGCGGCCAAGAAGTCGAGCGAGCCCCGAAAGTTAGTTAGATTGTAGGCCGACACGGCAGAGATATGGAGGCTGGCAGCTTTCGGCTGCTGCTTGCCAATGGTGAGTACACTGTTCTTCCAGCTGAGGACAGCAGTTAGATCCCTGCATTTAATCAGTACATTATGCACTTATATAAGTCCATAAAATTTTATGCACGCAACTAAGTTTTACGGCCTTGCGCAACATTTTTTGCAAATTTGGACGGTCGGTGCGGTGTCAAAAGCAGCGTGTGTCATTTATAAAGTCCTTTTTATTAGGTCGTTTATTACAGGGCTTTCAAACTGTGGGTCAGCACCTGCTTGTGGGTCAAAGGGATAAGTTGAGGCAATTAATGACTAGCAATGCGGATGATTTGGATATCTTACCACAGGGTATTTTGGTATTAAACTTATTTAAAAATATATATATTTTTTGGTGGGTCTTGAGACAGATTATACCATAAAGGCTGAAGTATAGTCTATTTTTTACGGGGGCGTCGCTTGGGTTTAGGGTTAGATTTGGGTTTTGCTTTAGGATGTAATTTAATACATAGGTTTCTCCATGTTTTGTCTATTTTTGAATCATGGTCGCTTGGAGTTGGGGTTAGAATCGGGGTAAGGGTTAGGATGTCATTTTATGTTAAAAAAAGATTTTCTAACCCAAAACCCAAGCGACAATAGTAAAAAAAACAGAAAACAAATGAGAAAACAATAAATAAAACAACACGACACGATGCACCATATAAGTGAACGGGAGGGACTGGCGTATCATATGCACGCAAAAGCAGAATTTGGCAGAATCTATTGCAGAATAATCACGATAATCAATTCTCTCATTTTGGTGAGAATGGGCTGGACTGCCACATACAGGTTGTATTCATGTCCAAATAGGTCTACTCACAGGGGACACAAGTTTAAATGTGATCCACAGTTGTTTTGCACGTTGTCGTAGACGTTTAATGGATTATGACAACAACATGTTACTTCGAATGCATTGAGGCCGGGATTAAGCAAAGGTATTTGATAAACATATGATACATACTGAGAACATTCGATCAATGTCATCATCTTATACCATCATGCTTATATTTTATTTCTCATCTTAAACTGCAATCTAATCTACACCAACATATTTTGGAGATTTCAGCTTTTTGAACTTCTACTGAAGTATATACTAACATAGCAAAAAGTATCTGCCCGGGGATGTAACTCTACAAACACACAGATCAAACTGACTTTGACCTAACCCAGGCCTTTTCCTTTGCACCCAGCAAAGGTCACTATTATAAATTCAGCAGTAAAATGTACATGCATTCCATACATTGCTCTGAATTGCCTGGGGCATGAATCATTTAAAGCTTTAACATGTTGTCTCTTATTGCTACGCATGCAAACATATTTAATGGATTGCTGCAGTCACATGTCTTTTGAAAAACAGCTTCAAAACAATTTAAAGCCTGAGGTCAAATCTATTGTTGCACAAATAATCCTTTCCACCTCGGTAATGAAGTATTACCAAGCTATTATTCCATGCAGAGTTAGCTCTGGAGGTTGTTTTCGTCCATTGTCAGAATTAACATAATCATATTTTTCAGATCCATAGTTCACATAATGGCAATTATGCTAAGTAAGGAAGACACAACATTCTATTTGTTACTTTGACTACCTAAAACAAATAATTCATCGTAAAACACTTTACAGTTCTCCCCTGCAGCGATGTCCCAATTCACTGAACATGCAATGCATTATAGTTTATGCCTGAGACTAAGAAAACTTAAGGGTAATAAACAAAAATCTGCATGAATTTCGATCCAGGTTCCAAGTTTCCACAGATCCAGGTTGCAGACCTGGCTGATATTAAAGGATAATTCTGGTATTTAACACTTTGAGTCTCATTTCTGGTTTGTTTTGGATGAACTACAGTGATGGACACTGAAATTTTGACAATGGGTTGTGTCTTGAGTTTTTTACTCGTTTAGAAGCATCTCTTGACTGCTTCAGAATGGAAGTCAATGGCCATGCACAAACATGTCATTAAAACAACACTTAACGTTCATTTTCAAAACTGTGCTACTCACCGAGTGGTTTGTGGTGTTCGTTGATGATTAAAAACAAGTTGTGTAGCGAAATACAGTTTCTGTCGTGTTTTATTTGGCATTTTGTAATTCCATAGACTTCTCTTACTGTAGAAGACTCATTGCTCGCTGATATATCACTCCGCCACCGGGAAACAGAAGAGGTCTGTTTACATGTGGTTGTAGTTTTTTCGCTCGGTTTCTCTCAGAAGAAATTTTTCCCATATTTGATGGCTCAATGACCAGCTTTAGGTTTGAAGTTGAGCTCGATTGTGACTGTCTATACGCTAGACATCGAGCGTACTTGTATGACAAAGTGGATGTCGCCATCAAGTGGTCGGGAGTGTGCTAACGCTTCAGACTCAAATATAGAGCGGAAGTATATACGCGGTTGTGAGGTATCTAAAAAAATAGTTCCACTATAGCAGGGATGGGCAACTTCGGTCCTGGAGGGCCGGTGTCCTGCAGAATTTAGCTCCAACCATAATTAAACACACTTGAAGCAGCCAATTAAGGTCTTACTAGGCATACTAGAAACTTTTTGGCAGGTGTGCTAAGGAAAGTTGGAGCTAAACTCTGCAGGACACCGGCCCTCCAGGACCGAAGTTGCCCATCCCTGCACTATAGCAAATAACACGGATTGATATCATACATTGCGCCAATATATTTGTTTTTTTTTTTAATCATCAACGAACACCACGAATCCAATCGGTGAGTAGTACAGTTTTGAAAATGAACATTAAGTGTTGTTTTAATGACATGTTTGTGCATGGTCATTGACTTCCATTCTGAAGCAGTCAAGAGACGCTTCTGAACGAGTCAAAAAGTCAAGACATGACCCATTGTCAAAATTTCTGTGTCCATCACTGTAGTTCATCCAAAACAAACCAGAAATGAGACTCAAAGTGTTAAATACTGGAATTATTCTTTAAGTTAAACACTCATTATTTATTACACATCACTTTTCGGAATAAAGGTACTCCGGGGTGTTTTCACTAAACAGTTGCGCCCAGTTTGGTAATTTAGTACACAAACCTAGCCTGGCTAACACCAGACCAGTCTCAATGAGAATGACGTGGTCTGGAAACGATATGCTAATTTTCTCGTTTTTGAGGCGTGGTTTACAAATGCCCAGAGCCGTTTATTGGGCACTACGAATGTCTATCAAATGCGTCTGTACGTAGCTCATAGCCAATCTTGGGTACGGCACAATACAGTTGGGTCTTGGCCACCAATTTGTTCCCTATTTCAGGGTTAAATAAGGTCCATATCCATGCTAGACTTGCAGCGTGAATAAATTTGCACGAAAGGCAGCATGGGAAACCCAAGCTAACACAAACCTGTCTTTTTAACCATCTGATCAATGTCATTATTACTCAGCAAGCAATACTTTTCATTTCACTGTCTATGTAACTATAGACTATAGTCCTGAAATAGTCTGGCTAACCCACTTCTAACCAAAATAAACTTCAATTTGGTTAAATTTGAATGTGATAACATGTGAGATTAATATGCCATCATGTAAGCAAAATTTGATTACAAGGTGCATGGTTTCATTTATTTCTTTATTTCATTTAATTTATTTTAAGGCTATAGTTCAATGTCTAATAACTTTCCACAGACAGTCCAAATTTTGCCAAAAGTTGTAGCCTACATGTCTGGGCAGTGCTTAGACAGCAATTAGAAATGCAAAATTTCTTGCTGCCTGGGTATATTAACACAGGCTTCCATACAGTGGCACCCCCAGAAATGTTTAATAGGGGGAGAGGGCAAAGGGGGCCATTGCAAATCATGGGATGGCACCAAAAAATTATACAGTGTAAGGGCCTAATCACACAAAACGCACTTTAAACGCTTGGAAACGCAAGGCGCGCCACACTGCCTTTTTAAAAAGAGCAGTGCAACACAGCCTTTTATATTGCTAGGGAACCACAGATTCATCTGTCTTGTCAATCAAATATTGAAGCATGAGCGCTCTTTTGCTGTTAACTGTCATATTAGCAGAAACTTAAAAAAGAGGATGCTTGCTCTGACCTTGTTTGAGGGTGAGAGGTGCACAAACAGCAGGAGAGAGTGAGCGAGTGGAGTCCGGTTCTTCAAAGCAACTGTAAACTTCCCTCACCACAACGTAAGGCCCTCCTCTCCCCTCATTCGATTGGACAATGGAAAGACGCGAATGACTTTGGCCGCTTTTCCGCTCTCAGCGTTCCTTCAACAGCGTGCTGCGGCTGGCGGCAAAAACCGCATAAACAGCACGTATATGCTCCCTAACCATACAATATCATTCAAAAAAGGCGCCTGCAACTGCCATAAATGGGTTTGGTGTGATTGGCCCCTAAGGCGTGTTATATTTATTTACTTTTGTTTCTGGTTAATGTAATATTACAGTTTAACTTTGCTCTTTAACTCTTTCACCGCCAGCGTTTAAAAAAAAGTTGCCAGCCAGCGCCAGAGTTTTTCATGATTTTCACAAAAGTTTAATGTCTTCCATAAAATGTTATTCTTCAAATATATAATAAACATGCAATATACCAAATGAAAGACCCTCTATTTAAAAAAAAAAAAAAAAAAACTTTCATCCTATCTTCAGTGGTTCTTTTGTAATCAGCTTTTGAATATGGGTAGGTTTCTGCAAAAACACCACATTTTGAGCAAAAAGCAGAGATAATTCCATTTTTGTGACGGACTTTTCATAGAGATCCCATTCAGAGCGATCTTTAAAACAGACACGGACATGCAGCAGCTTGCCATAGGGCAATACTTCCGTGTTTAAAACGTTGCGGAAGGGCGCCACCTAGTGGATAATAGCGGTATTGTGGAAAGACGGAAAAACTCGTCATTGGCGGGGAAGCGTTTTCTCTTGATTGACGAGATATCTCGTCAATGGCAGGGAAAGAGTTAAATAGTTTAATCCTTTGCAAGTTGACATAAGTGGATATGTCGACTGCTTTCCTCCTTATTTAGATTATTATAATAACCCTACATTTGAGTGTAATTATATCGTAGGTGTTTAATCTACCTGATCTATATACAAAACACGAAAATTCGCTAATTGTCCTACATGTGTGACTTTAAGAGCTTATGAAGTCCATTTGATATTAACAAAAACTGCTAATCCAATAATAAATTGGTATTTTTGGTATATTATACAAATTAAACAGTGTATTTGGGGGGCCACTGCTTCCATATTGTATGAATTATGCTAGTTCTATTTAGCATTATTTACAAAAGTTAGCACTACCCTGTATTTGTCTGAAGCAATTAACATTGTGGTATTAGCAATGTTTTTGTTTATTTTATTTGTATAATTTTCAATGATACGATGTTAGAAAAAATTGCTAACTGGGCATACATTTATACGCAATGCATCAAGCCGAAACAACCGGCTTGAGGTCATGAGCTGCGAATTATGCTTGCCACTAAATTGTAGCATAATTTCTTTAGTAAACAGAACCGTAGGCACAATCACCCTTATATACAGCATCTTTCATCTCAAAGTAAAGACAAACATTTCTGTTAAAACTCATCCCGTCTGAGTTCTAAAAACGTAACATGGAGGTGCGTGGCAGGCCGCTACATTAGGCACCGATGGCTCTGATGACTTGCACAAGGAAGCTAATTTCACTGCCATATCAACAACAGCCTCATGTGTATTCAAAAGGCTCCACACACACAGTAAGCTCTTAAAATGCATTATATATGCTCTCGTAGATTTAATTGAAACTGAAAATGTTATGTTCCACTCCAGTACGCTCTTAATAAGCAGGCAATAACCTACCAATGTTGTGGCACTATTACAAGCCCCCCACTGCCCCCCGGCCTCGGTTGGTCGGATAGATAAGAAAGCAAAGGGAGGCTCTCGTCTCTACCTGGGTGAACTTACATAAGGAGGCTGAAGTCCAGCTCTAATTATTGCTGCTTTTCCCTCGTCCGGCAGAGCAATTCATCAATATACTGCCGATCTGCTGTGCACTGTACAAGCACAGCATTAGGAATTTAGCCACCTAAGAGAGGGTAAGCAGAAGGTGGCAAAAAACTGTGTAGTCATCACGAAATGGGACTGTACGCCTTTCTTTCAGCCGCAAGAAAAACAGAAGCACATCAGTAATTGTCACATATTTATAAGGGTTGCACAGCCACAAGCAGTGATGTAAAATGCATGAATTCAGGAATCACTGCCTTCACTGGAATACGGATGTTTACGGAGGCCCGACGGTGAACGAATGGAAGTCATTTTATCAGCTAATCTTAAAGTGGTGATGAATCTGCAGTGATGCAATGATGAATATTTTTTCATTGCACAAATCTCATATACGCGATCAGCAGGCAGTATGCGCTGTATGCGTATAGGGACATTATTGATTAAAATAGGGATCACAATGACGGTAGGTGAAAAAAGTCCACAGGGATTGAACAACAGGATAAATTCCCCACACAACAATCTACAGTAAAATGATAATAAATACAAAACCTTAGTATATGTAAAGACATAAAACATTACAAAATAAGAACAGAGTGGGCTAATTTGCATAATGTTAATGACGCGATGGCGCTTGCGGAGGTGTGTCTCATTGCGCATGCTTGGAAATGAAACGTTTTGGATTATGGGTAATGTAGTATCGTATAACAAAGCAATGTTTACGTTACATCTTTCAATAAATATAAAAACAAGACTTATTTTAGTGAGGTTGCGGTGGTAGGCTTTGGCAAACTATGACATTAAAACAATACCTGAAGAGCTGAAGAGCAGAAGAGAAAAGTAGAGAAAGAAAAGCAATCACCAGGTAAAGGTATAGGCCTATTTTCTGCATTACATTGTTTAATGCTAATTTAAAAACATTAGAAAAATCTCCATCACCCTTTCTAAATTAACCCACATGAAAAAATACTATTATACTATATAATTTACTGCAGTAAACTGTATAGTAAAATTCTTAGATACTAAAAATATACTTTAGTAGGGTTCAAAAACAGTAAACAGAATACGTTATCACCCTATAGTAATTATTTTGTATTAATATCCATGATATTTGTATAGCTATACAGTACTGTAGATCTGTTGCACTACAGTTGTTGCACTAACAACATCACTTCTATACACTTAAATATATACATTAAAAATTTTGTCTGTTTTAATTTCACTTGTCAAATTGCATTGCTATGAATTTTTTTAAACCAGTGGGCCCTATTTTCAAGGTCTCGCCTAGGGCCTCATAACCCCAAGGGCCGGCCCTGCACATACACTGCAAAAAAATACTTTATAACTTAGTATTTTTGTCTTGTTTTCAGTATAAATATCTAAACATTCTTAAATCAAGATGTATTTTCTTGATGGGCAAAATGACCTAAAAAAATAAGTCTAGTTTTTAGACAAAAACTGTACATTTTAAGTGAATTTGTGCAAAATTATCTGCCAATGGGGTGAGAAAATTTAGCTTAAATTAAGTGTGTAAGAAAAAAGAGTTTTTTCTGCCCCATCATCAGATATTTTTGCTTATTTTAAGTTTAAATTTACTTAAATTGTATATTTTGGTAACGCTTTAGATTACAGCCCGGAAAGTACTGCGTAAGTACAGCGAATTTACAGCGTATGTTTCTGTAATTATAATGTACTTATGAAGTAGGTATGTGTAATTATAAGGGAACAATTTATAATATTGGGGAATAAAGGGGTAACAACCAGGATATATGCAGTAAAGTACTGCGTAAGTACAGCGAATTTACAGCATACATTTCTGTAATTATAGTTTACTTATAAAGTACATACGTGTAATTATAAGGGAACAATTTATAATATTTTTGGAATAAAGGGGTAACAACCAGGATATATGCAGTAAAGTACTGCGTAAGTACAGCGAATTTACTGCGTAAGTTTCTGTAATTATAGTTTACTTATAAAGTACGTACGTGTAATTATAAGGGAACAATTTATAATATTCAGGGAATAAAGGGGTAACAACCAGGATATATGCAGTAAAGTACTCCGTAAGTACAGCAAATTTACAGCATACATTTCTGTAATTATAGTATACTTATAAAGTACATACGTGTAATTTTAAAAGAACAATTTATAATATTTGGGGAACAAAGGGGTAACAAAAAATACAAATAATATATGCAGTATGATATAACTAAGGGCTAATTATTTTAATATTACATGGCATTATGTAATATTACATATTATGCTAAAGACGTGGGAAATTACAAATTATTTATACTGTAAGTAACCTCTGGCTAACGATTCAAATATTAGGCCTACGTGATATGGCGTAGGCTACATGCAAAACAATTTTATGTTTGAGAGTAATTTAGCGAGAAAACACATTCACTGAATTGGCTCGATCACACTCCTCTCCACATATAGCTGGTGCGTGGTGATCACACTGGCGTCATCTGCTTTCACATGGATTCCACAAACTGCGCTGATTCAGAAGAGACCTCTGAGATGGTTGTAACGTACGCTGGGTCTATATTCAATCATAGTCATACACAACATATATTTTTTGAAATAATATAGGTATAAAATATATTTAGGCTAAGTATTTTTTTAACCACGGGTTACCATATTTTTTCATTTTATGATGCATGTGATGGAGACTGAACAACAAAACTTAAAATTCAGTTAATGTGTTTATGCTATTTATTAGTACGATACAATTTATTTAGAATTTTCAATAAAGGTGTAAGGGTGGATTCACTACAGTGGTTCAGTCTGTAGGAATGCCGAAATGACTGAGAAATGTTAACAGCAAGATATTATAAAACTGTGTATTTCTGGTCAATTATCACCCTTCTGCAACCTACTAAAGACGGAAATAAGTGCAGTTATAATAGCAAGATATGTGGGAGAGCATTGCTAGAATATAAATATATTAAATTGCAATATGTAGCGTTTAAGTATTAACACTAAATCAAAACTAAACAACAGATTTGTAAATGAAAAGGTTTAGTAACAGTACTGACTTGAAGTAACAATTGAAATGATTACACTATAAATGCATGAAAGGGTACTTAATACAAACAATTAACTGTTTCCAATGTATGTGAGATATTACCTGATAAGATAGAGAACAGAGAAAGAAAGAAAGTTTAGATGAAAGAGAATCACCATTTAGAACTGGAATCTTAATGGCCTAAACCCAAGAACTCAGGTAAAGAAGAAAAGCAGAGGGCAGCAAGCAAAAGGCAAATGCCAAAAGGCAAAAGCCCAGAGCTCATGAAAACCAAGACCTTTATTCTCTATCCCTTGACCATGTGACTAAACCTAACATGATACATTTAAACTGACCAATCAGAAGACCACACCTTTAACCCCCACTGTATTGAATAAACAGCTGTGACAATAATCTGTGATCACTATCAGTAAGCACAGGAATGCAGATGGTAGAGTATGGAAATGGGGATTGTGACGAAGTTATAAATTCCTATATTTTTAATATTACAAAGGTTACTTACCTTAAGAAGGGTCATCAAGCAAAATTAAAAATAGGCAAGGCAACTATAGTGAAAGCAAAGCAAACAAAACTAGAACTTTTTTCTGTAGTTACTGTGTAGATATACAATATTTTGTGTTGTTACAGTCTAAGTCAAACTTGTTACCCCCTTGTTTCATGTAGTTACATAGTAAATACGGCATCTGCGGGCTGTAAATTAAAGTGGCACTTGTTACCCCTTTGTTTCACGTAGTTACAGAGTAAGTACAGCATCTGCGGGCTGTAAATTAAAGTGGCACTTGTTACCCCTTTGTTTCACGTAGTTACAGAGTAAGTACAGCATCTGCGGGCTGTAAATTAAAGTGGCACTTGTTACCCCTTTGTTTCACGTAGTTACAGAGTAAGTACAGCATCTGCGGGCTGTAAATTAAAGTGGCACTTGTTACACCTTTGTTTCCTGTAGTTACAGAGTAAGTACAGCATCTGCGGGCTGTAAATTAAAGTGGCACTTGTTACACCTTTGTTTCCTGTAGTTACAGAGTAAGTACAGCATCTGCGGGCTGTAAATTAAAGTGGCACTTGTTACGCCTTTGTTTCAGGTAGTTACAGAGTAAGTACGACAACTGCGGGCTATAAATTAAAGTGGCACTTGTTACGCCTTTGTTTTAAGTAGTTACAGAGTAAGTATGACATCTGCAGGCTGTAAATTAAAGTGCCACTTGTTACACCTTTGTTTCAGGTAGTTACAGAGTAAGTACGACAACTGCGGGCTGTAAATTAAAGTGCCACTTGTTACACCTTTGTTTCACGTAGTTACAGAGTAAGTATGACAACTGCGGGCTGTAAATTAAAGTGGCACTTGTTACACCTTTGTTTCACGTAGTTACAGAGTAAGTACGACATCTGCGGGCTGTAAATTAAAGTGGCACTTGTTACCCCCTTGTTCTGTGTAGTTATAGGGTAAATTCAATACTAGAGTACTGGTGTAGATAAACCTAATTTCAGCCAAAGTTATCAACATAGAACTAAATTACAAATTTAAAAGCATAGTAGAAACACCTTAATTCAACCCAAAACAAGTTTATTTAAAACAAAAATATTTATCCAAACTATAACATATTAAATACTAACAATTTTTAAAGAATAACAAGAAACTGTAAAAACAACTAACAATGAATGAACAATTTAACAAAAGAACATCAATTTAATTATTTGAAAATAATTAACCCCTAAATTTGATTTTTTTATAGGCAACAGCTTGTTTGCTGCCTTCATTTTTTCAATTTTCGATTTCAGCTGGGGGCAGGATGAAAGAAATTTCAGCAAATCCTTTGCATATGACTGCAAGGTTGTCCCTGCAGTATAGATAGATTTCAGTCATGTGACCTTTTACGTTATGCCGCCATCTTGAGGACCTACCGAGTACCAGTAGGCAATTGACAAGCATTGTCTACCTTGCTACGATTTACGGATTTCTTATCTTTTACTGTCTGTGATTCTTACAGATACAGTAAAGGGCTACGAAAGACAACATGTCGCATCTCGACTGTCATGAAAATAAACGCTACTTTAAAAAAATAAATCTTGGTTAGGGTGTTATGCCTTCTCGATCCCTGATGCGTTCTTCCAGCCTATGTCCGCTGCTACCGAACTACCACTATTTTACAACATAAGAAGGCGCGACACAACATGAAACTTTGCTCGAAGTATCACCTGGATCTCTACACATGAACGCGGGCATTGAGAACATTGTTTTTGTACACAGAGTTTACTAAAAAGAAAGGTTTTGTACAACTGACTTTGGCTGTTATGGTGTCCGCTCGTCATCTCTGCCAGACGTAAATAATCGATTTCCGAATGCAAATGAATGAATCTCATATAAGGCTCCTTTTTCAACTAGAAGGTCAATATTGTTTTTCACTTGCAACAAAACAACGACTTATCCGTGCATTTTTAAGGAACTATGCTTTAGGAGATATCATCTTTACTCTCCTCCCTCCTTACATCGCAATTGGAGATCGATACATCTTGACTGGGAAGAAAGCGGTGAGCGGACGCCAAATCATCCAAAGTCAGTTGTTCAAAACCTTCTTTTTAGTTAACTCTGTGTTCACAAACAATGTTCTCAATGCTCGAGTTCACGTGCAGAGACATAGGCGATACTTCGAGCAAAATATCATGTTGTGTTGAGCCTTCTTAGTGTTGTTAAAATAGCGATTTTGATGCTCACATCATATTGAAGGCATAGCTTCTAGATCTTTTGCGACCACTTCAGGTCCTCAAAATGGCGGAAGACAAGTGATTGACGTCAGCTGACATCCATGTATATGGAGGCACTGTGAAGTCTTCTCCCTCTGATGCAATTCCCACCTATAATCACACAAGTAGAGAAATATTTATATATTTAGCAGAATGTCAAAAAAGAAAAAACTTGAAACACTAGTACAATAATAGGAAATGAATGGGAAAATATGAAAAAAAAATGTTTTTGTGTGTGTACAATTCACAAATCAGCCACGATATAAAAAAGTGCACAGCATGAATGAATGGGTGAAACTCTAAAGCATCAAGAGTGAAAGACAGACAGACAGACACACCAACCCTATATCACGAAATTACGTGACTATTTCACGCATGGACCAGCGATCAGCGATTTCCGATCGATTTGACACGTCTACGCTATTAAGAGAATATAATGTTAGAAGCTTTTGAAAGGTGACTAAACAGCAGTGGTAAGATATTATGTTTACCTAAAGCGAATAGAATGTGTGTTTGTCATTTCGTTTTACCTCAGAGTCTAACATTATTCTAGCGAAAATAAACGGCTATGGTAAGATCTGTTAACCTAAAGGGAATTAAATGTTTATTCCTTTTTAATAAATATCTGTTTTAAGTCTTCTATATTGTGTTAAAGTCACTGGTTGTTTATATATTTGATAAAATACCATGTTATCTAAATATGTGTTGAGGTATTTTATTACATTAAATTAAATTAAAAATAACCTGTGTTATAATACATTCATATAATATAACATTCAGTAATATAACATTCAATTATTCTAACGTTAGGGGAACGTTAAAATAACCTGAAAATAACATTAGGGGAATGTTTATTTTCTTTAAGAAAACATTCCTTGCTATTAAACAAAAACCTTGGAAAATAACATTCTAGAAACCAAAAACTAATGTTAGGGGAACGTTTTGGGTACCAAATTGTTAGCTGGGGATAGGCAGAAATAGTTGGCTTACATGGAAATCCAGGATTTTTCAATATTCTACATTAAACAGTGTATTTTTTAATCCGGCTAATTGAATGAGTGCCTGCCCGAAGGGCTATCAGGGATTAAAAAAAAAATTGCGAGCCCTGGTATCTCTATGGCAAACGTGCGGTGGAGGGCTGAGCCCACTCGGAACTACGGGAGCACAGAGGGGAGTGTTAGCGGATGTTAAAGAGGAAACCGATTTAATTCAAACAAATCGATGTTAAACTACACATTCGAGTTAATCGATAAAATCGATTTATCGCCCAGCCCTATCTGATTGTGTAGTTTGTTTAGTGTGTTGTGATTCGATAGCAGCTTAGCTTGCCGTTAGCTAAGCAGACGACTGACGTATTCCTGTGGGCAGAGTTTAGTAAAAAAAAAAATTCTACTGAGGTCATTAAAGCAGGAAGTAGAGGGCTAAAGTCCAAACCAGCCGTTCGCTGTAGGCTTTGAAAGAGGAATTCTGTTAAAGAAAATATATCACCTGGGAGTGAACTTTGAGCTTCATCATTTTACAAGTATTATTAATGCTTTTATAGCAACATTACACACTAACTAGGGTTTAAAAAAGGGATATAGAAGAACGTGACTTTTAACTAAAGGTGGCATAGGTATAACAGATTTCACACTTTTAAAACCTGTGCTTTTAATATTGTCTGAACATTTGTAGATAAATAACATATATAACATATTTTGAGTTTATGCATGAGAGCGCCCTCTGGCTTTTGGATGTGGCAGCATTTGACCATAACTTATTGAGAAACTGGGCATAATAATTGTACAATTAATTATTACACCCCTACAGTATAGCCACTGTGCATCTGTGATGGATAAAAGTTTGCCGCACAATGGGTAACACTGAATAGACACACAACAGTACATCTTCTAATCATACAAAAGAAGTAATGTAGTACCTATTATAACACAACATAGCCGTGTTTTTTAAAGGCCTTCTTCACCCCTGAACCATCCATGTTCATTGTTGCCATCAATCTGTTTGTAAGAACTCTGATAAAAAAAAAAAAGACAACCAATTATATACATGATAACAGTAATCGTATTTATGTGTTTGGTGAGGGGAAAGATGTGGAACTAGGGCTGTCGTGGTGAAGGAATTTCCCTTGCAGTGATTTTGCGTGGCTCACTAGCGCGCTATGCTGTTTTAAATGTCTTTCCCTTATGAGAAAAAGATTAACAAGCTATACTATTATATAAATATATTTTTTGAAAAAACTAAAATAAATTGAAGAACAATTTCTTAACAAGAAGTTTTTTTAAGTGCAAATTTACATAGCATCGGCAAATACAAAACAAAGCAGTGTCTTAAAAATACATGTAAATTAGACCGTGTTTATGCACCTGTAAATGTACAAAACGAATGCAATATAGAAGGCAATGAATATTTATTCATGGCAATTTCAATAGTATATTAGTAAATTTACGTGTATCTATTAAGTATGAAAACGAATAAATCATTGTTTTGGCTAAATTTATCTGGATAGATCATTTTTTAGACTGATTTGTCATAATTTCAGATCAAGCTTAAATGCTATCTATAACAACTTAAATTATATCCCGAGTGTAACTTGGTCGAAAATATGTAGAAATATAGCCTATGCGAGAACAAATTACAGAACAAAAATGTTTAGCTCACGCGGACTGAACGAAAAGCCGTTAATTAAGCAAACTCTCTGTAAAATAGAGGACGTGCAGAAACAATCGGGTCGGCAGATGATCATCAATGTTTCTAATGTTTCACGCAGAGACTGGTGACAAAAAACTTTAATATCTAAATGTCCAGGTAAGAGTCAAGTGTTCAGTCAGTTAATAATAAAGCAACCGGCGTTAATGGCTGCAGTTTCCTCATCCACGGAGCGGACGCTGTAGATACACAAAGAAAAAAACTAAATGTTTTTATTTAAAGTGGTTTTAATGCTGGTAAGCAATCAGTTATATTATGGTGCTTTGTATTTGTTAATTTAATTTAATTTAATGTTAAATTAAAGTAATTTTAATCTTTAAAACTGCATCAAGATGCAGACGACGCAGCTATTCTGTCATCTGAGTTTCACTTCTTTCACACATTCACTGTATGATTTAACGAAATATGAATAGTATAGTATTACATTTTGAATTGAAATTTACGAAAAACAAGTTACTCTCTTAACTCTTGACAATCTATTTGGCCTTTATTATACATGTATGATGTGAAAAACAAGAAGGGCATAGCTATATATGAATTTAATGTGAAAAGCGCGGTTGTTGCGGTTACGTGTCATTCATGCAGTTAAGCTTCTCAGCAGTGCGGAAATACAGGATTGCGGTTACCGCGACAGCCCTATGTGGAACTCGGTCCATTGTTACACCAAACAGCACATATAGGCTAACAACATACAAGGAGAGGAAAAAACCCTGGATAAGCAAATCACAGGGAGAGATTCAGAGCACCCACTCACCCCTGGGCCCCGGACAACGTCACATGGTGAAAGATGCAAGAGTCACAACACTGGCACGGACAATCCGGATAGTAGTCTCTGGAGGAGCATGAAGGAACACAATGGCTGGAACAAACAGAGACTCCAAACAAACGATCTGACAAAGACAAGAGAGACAGGGTGTTAAATATCAGGTGGAATGAGCAGCAGCTTACATCTCCTAAAACTGTCATTTTACATTCATAAGGTTTATTTTCAGGGTTTTTTCTGGTACAAAAGGAGGCGGAGGTGGTGTCATCCTGATCTTAACTTGTACACACACGTAGGCCTACCGTACCTTTAAGTGGCTTACCCAAAGTGACTTCAACTTATTATTTCTAATAAAAGTTGATTAAAATGACAATTATTAAGTAAAAATTTATATAAAACATTAATTATTTTACCAAACAGGAATGTTTTTAATAAAATAAAGCTTTTAATCACCTTTAACTAACTTTTCAGCCCACAATGGCCAACTGAATTAACCAGTTTTACTAAATGATCAAAGCTCATTCACATCTTGCAATCTCTGTGGTTTATTTTAAATAATTCAATCAGGGTATATTCAGGAATCATAGAGATGAATTTACTACCTTTTTCACCACCTTCACAAGATTTTTTACTACCAACACGACATATGACTGAAAAGTTCAATAGCTTAAATGAAGCGGTTCAAATGAGTCATTCTTGTGCGAGAACTTCGTACTGGGGAACTCGCTGTGTACAGTTAAAGTATAGCCTAACTTACCGATTCAATGATCCAACTGCACTGATAAAGACATAACAATGATGTTGCCTACGATACGTCATATTAATTTCGCATCCAACTTTAGTGGACAATTTTTTGAATAACTTTTATTAGTACGAACAAAAACTGTAAAACTAACATTACTCGCGACATTTCAAAATCGTAGACATTTAAAAAAAAACAAGTTATCTGCTTAATGGATCTAGTTCTGTTAAATTACCTCAGAATCCTTCACAGTAATGTTACATTAACTAACCGGTAATTTCAATTCACAAAAAGAACAAATTAATCATTGCAACGTCAAATATTTAATCAAAACACAATCTTCTAAGTTTTTAAAGTCACCAAATTATGTTTTATTTCATGAGATGTTTATTACTCACCTGATAAAAGCGCCAACTTTCTCGAGCTGCTTCGACTTCCCCTCACAACTGGCCTGACGTGATGACGTGCGTTTCAACGGTCATCAACGTCATAAATCTTCCAAATATTTTTTATTTTATGTTTTTCCGTGTATACATGTATAACATTGTCATCCTAGGTTTGCATCAATTTACACACAAAAATAAATAAATTAATTGTTGTAGTCCATTCTTTAGCTGCAGAGAAACCCAAGAATGTCCAAAAGCTATGGCGCCATCTACAGGTGGTATTAGGAATAGAGAATATAAATAGGCATTGTAGGTCCTACATTTTTCATAATTAATTAATTTTAAACAAATATGCTTTTTTTAAGAACCCTAGCATTGCATCTATCAGTTAAAGACAAGAAAATTTAAATAATTTAAAAATATGTAGCATTTTCACTATGAAAACTCTAACTAATGTAAATTTTCCATAAATTACCATGTAGTTGTAATACTTTATATGCTTACATTATAGGGTATTACAATTTCATTATCAATTACAGCAAATGTATTTTAATTTTAAAGTATATAATATCACTAAAAATAAAAAATGATTTTTAGAAAAAATAAGTACTTCATGTGGGGTTACAGCAAAAATGCTGCCCTTTTTTGTCAAATATAATAATTACTGTTCGCTTAATTATTTCATTATCAGTAATTCACATAAATAGTTTTTTTTGTTTGTTTATTTGTTTTACCCACAGAAGTTGCAGAAGTCCACTTTTATGCAGAATTCCAACAACATATGATTCAAAACATATGTGCCAAATGGATGCATTTTGAGGCCCCAGTTAATTATTTTATTATTTTAAATTTACATTGATATCAATTTGATGTCAATTTGACATCAACTGAACGCCTAACATGACGTTGATTTGACGTCAACTCAATGTCAAACATGTTGGCCCGTACTTACATAATCAATTTCAGTATGGAATAAAACTCATATTTTCACAAATTAATCACCAGAAGGACTTAATGTATAATCTAACTTTGAAATGATGCTTTGCAGCATCTTGATCAAATCTTGCCTAATATTTGACGTCAAATTGACATCAAGGTGCCCGCTGGGAAGTATACTATAATTACAGAAATGTATGCTGTAAATTCACTGCACTTACGCAGTACTTTACTGCATATATCCTGGTTGTTACCCCTTTATTCCCCAAATATTATAAATTGTTCCCTTATAAATACACGTAAGTACTTCATAAGTATACTATAATTACAGAAACTTACGCTGTAAATTCACTGCACTTACGCAGTACTTTACTGCATATATCCTGGTTGTTACCCCTTTATTCCCCAAATATTATAAATTGTTCCCTTATAATTACACATACCTACTTCATAAGTACACTATAATTACAGAAACATACGCTGTAAATTCGCTGTACTTACGCAGTACTTTCCGGGCTGTAATCTAAAGCGTTACCTATATTTTTTGTCTATAAACTTATTTCTTAGGCCATTTTGCTTGTCAAGAAAAAGCATCTTTTTTAAGAATTTTTTATATTTCTACTGAAAACAAGACAAAAATACTAAGTTAGAAAGACATTTTTTGCAGTGTAGTTCTAAAATGTTTTACTCACATAAAACTGCTGTGCCATTCCTTTCAGATCCAATATTGATGGAGCTGCATTGCTTTTTAATCGCAGTTTCTCTGCAAATTCAGCATCGACTTGTGGCGGCTTTACAAATGAATCCGCGGTACAATGAAGTAAACAAACGCTATGTTATCCCCCACGAGAGCAGGAACTTCTTTAAAAACAAACTTCAACCACACATTCCTAATGTTAGGATCTGAGGGAAGGTTAACAGCGACTGCGTTCTTCCACAACCAAGCAAACTTTTGCCAATCTTTAAAGGCAAATTTGCTGATTAGACGCTGCATATGGTTTGCATCACGCCACATGTGTTACTTACCTACACGTAAACCTGTGGGCGGGGCTACAAAAGCAGTTGTTGCCATTCTACTTTGGAGGTGGTGTTTAAAATCTCTTCTACGTCATAGATTCGTTTTCTGGGCTTGATGTCAAAAGCAGTTAATATTTTAGTAACAAGGACGTTTTCAGTTCTGAAACTTGCAGGATGTTTGCTTAAGTATGATGACCTCTTAAATAAAAAAAACTAGTTAAAATTGATTATTTGATACACCGCTCCTTTAAAGGGATAGTTCATCCAAAATTGAAAATTACCCCATGATTTATCATCCTCGATGTATATGATTACATTTTTTTGTTTGTTTTCAGACAAATACAACCAGAGTTATATTAGAAAATGTCCTGGCAGTTCCAAGCTTTATAATGGTATGGTGCTTCTCATTTGAAGACAGAAAAAGGCCATCCATCCTTCACAGAAGTAATCCACAAGGCTTCAAGATGTTAATAAAGGCCTCCTGAGGACAATCAATATGATTTTGTAAGAAAAATATCAATATTTAAAACTTTACAAACTAAATTACCTAGCTTTGGAAACAACCAATGTGCGTCCACATTTCCAGCGTATGACGTAGTGGCGATAATCATATACACAGAGGTTGGCTTAATGGTGAGTAAATCATGAGGTAATTTTCCTTTTAGAGTGAACTATCTCTTTAAGTCTTACACCGCTCAGATGGAAAGTATAACAGGGGCAGAAGACAGTTCAATATAGCATCAAGGTCACAAAAACTTCACATTTTAACCCTATGAAGGAGAAAAATATAATAATTAATAAATGAATTCCAATTCAAAATTTATCCGCCGTGAGCATAGTTTGACCTTATGCAACTCACAGAAAGGTCTGTTTAATTATGATAATAAATGTGGCTTTCCTAAGCCAACTGGATGTCTCTGAGGATTCATATGTATGTTTGATTGTTTCTCCCATGACTCCGCTTTCAATTATCGTTAAGTATAATAATTTGGTGTTATGCAGCTGTATTGCCTGGAGCAGCGGATAAATTTTGCTTTGTATGTACTGAATTGTTGCAAATGAATTACTCTATAGCAGCTAGTAAAGTTCACAAAAGAGCCATGGTATGCCAATGAATATAACAGACCAGAGCGGTGCAAATTTATTGAATACAATACGCCCTAACATTTGTAATGTTGAGTTGATGCAATAAGATCTTCAACAAAAGTCAAGAGCAGGTATACTGTGGTGTATTAAAGCACATTGATATGTGTGAAATTTTGTATGAAAACCTAGATTTTAAAAATACCTATACACCTTATTTTTGAAGGTGGAAGTAAGTGATGTGACGTATTTTCCTTCTTTGTGCGAGATGTCCCTTTCAATAGCCAGCCGGTAGAAAACAGTGTAGTGGGAGCCCGCATAAAACATGATTTAAACAGTTATGGTAAATATTTATTATACCTGCCATGTATGAACCAGTGTGAGGATGAAATTAAGAAGTGGCAAAATACATCCTGTGTATATAAGATATATTCAATTATTTCTTGTTGTTGGTCGCCCTTCAATGCTCAAATATTAAAGCACAGAGACATACCAGTATCTTTACAATGGGAAAGCCAGTCGAGTGTTTGTACATGGAATAGACCAAGACTTTGTGTTTTTAACCTTTTCAGGCGATGGTTTAAAATGTCACAACTGTCCCTCTGGTGTGAGGTTTTTTTAAACGGCAATTTTTAATGGACTTGTTTTGAGTTTTTACGGCGACACATGTATTGAGTATTGTTTTTGTTTTATGAAAATATTATTACATCGCGTCTTACACACTATGGAGTCATAAGCTTATGAAATTCTTTGTTTATTTTAAAATGATTTGCTCTTCCATTTAAAACATAACAAAAGTACATGCAAACACATTAAGAACTATTATAGACATTAATTAAGCATATTATGTTGTATATATTCTGTAATGTAATTGCAATTTTATAGTAGCAGAATAAATAAACCAGCATATTTTAATCAGCATAATATTAGTTGTTTTTAAAAGGATAGTTCGGCCAAAAATGATATTAAACCCATGATTTACTCACCCCCAAACTGTCCGAGTTGCATATGTCCATCGTTTTTCAGACAGACACATTTTCTGATATTTTAGAAAATGTTTTAGATCTTTCAGTTGATTAAATGAAAATATCCATAATTAAAACTTCATCAACGTAAATAACTACCTTCCGGTAGCGCCACCATCTTAGACTCCTCTGTATTCAGGAGAGAGTATTAGCGTAGTGTACGCACTTTTCTTAGTGACGTATGACAAATTCGGAGGGCAGGGGCACAGAGCAGCAGCAGAGTAGCCTCCGCAGGCTGCGTAAGCTCTCATCCTGAATGCGGACGCGACTAAGATGGCGGAGCTACCAGAAGGTACTTATTTTAGTTTATAAAGTTTTAAATATGGATATTTCTACAACAACACCACACAGATTACCCTCAGAAGACCTTTGTTTATCATCCTGGAGCCGTTTGGATATATTTTGTGAAGGATGGGTGCACTTTTTTTGGACTTGAAGGTCATGGACCCCTTAACATTACATTTAATCAACTGAAAGATCTAAAACATTTTCTAAAATATCAGAAAATGTGTTTGTCTGAAAAACGATGGACATATGCAACCCGGACAGCTTGGGGGTGAGTAAATCATGGGTTTAATATCATTTTTGGCCGAACTATCCCTTTAAAAAATTATTGTATTTATTGTTTTTTCGGCATTGTCTATGAAACATTTTACTATATTGTCAATGGGTGCACGTGCGCCATATACACATTCAGCTCTTGTTTGTGTATTATGGTTAAAACAAATGTTTTGTAGAGATTTAATGCGTTTGTATTAGCTATTATGGTAACCCCTAACTACACAAATTATGCCGGTCTTCCTGACTTTTATAATAAACATTAAAAAGCCAGTCAAAATGGCACACTCGTGTCCCTCGCAATAGACCACCATTAGCTTTAGTGGCTCTGGATACAGCACTGATATCTTATATAGATTTCCATAATACTTTCATTTCTTTGCAGCTTTAAGTGCACAGGAGATCAAGGAACGCCTGCCATCCTGTGTCACTCAAAGCATCGCTCATAGTAGGATGACATCACAAAAGTGACCTTGAATGATCAGGCCTTGGTCGTTGACTGCTTATTAATGACCCGTAATGAGGTTTAATGCTTGACTTTTAATAGATATTTTTTAATTGGCATAAATATCACCATGTAGAATCCATTTTATGATTCATTTGGCGATTAATAAACTTCTAATGCCCGGGGACTGTGGCCAATCATGATGATTGTCCACTTGCAGGGGTAGATGGGACTTTGATGCTTCTTAAAAGTGACAGCAGAATTCACTGAGTAAAAATTCAGAGAAGTAACAGAAGACAGCATCTATTACGTCAAGGATCTTAAAAATAACTCTTATTTGTAATACATGAAATATCTGAATTAGTCTTCAAAAAATCATTTGAAGATAATTGTTGATAAAAAATCCAGTAATAGTGCACAGGGACTTGACTGCCATTGAGGACATATAATTGACGGTTTCCATTGAACTCCATAGGATTTGTTTTTCCTACTATGGAATGTCCTCATGTTGTTATAAACCTGTATTAATAATTTATTTTATTCTGATGAACACAAAAGAAAAAATGTTGATAAATGATGATGGGAAATCAAGGCAGAATATTCATTTTTAGGAAAACTATCCCTTTAATAAAATGGCCCACATCGAACGGGGCACATAAAAACCTTTAGTTTTTTGCTTTACACAAGGCACCATATTTTCTCATTATATTACTACCAATCATTTTAATGCCAGCAAAGCAAATTGTAAAGACCATGGTGACCTTAATATTGAATAACTTGTCAATAGCAACAATCCTCCTAAGGTTTATGATTGACTGATAGTACAACATTAGTAAGGTGTTTCCTCCCCAACCTACTCCGTTATTGATGACAATGAATAGCTCCCTTATGGCCTATATACAAACACCCTAGAATAAACCAAAGCGTAAAAAAATCCAGTTGTTTGTCGATAAGTGGCACTTATTGCAAATGTTAAGAGACCCAGTGGTACATCAAACAAAATGTCAACAGAGCTTTCAGGGAATCCTCACTGGTGTTGCTTATATTTGCTATTTGCGCACTGCTTTAGGGTGAGAATACACTAAGCTCAGTTCATCCTTAAAGATTTTGCAGGTATAAGAAGGACCTTGTGATTCACCAATAAAGTAAGATCTGTTTTAACCATTCTAATTCAAGCGAAGATCAACAGAGCGTTTCTCCCCCTAAAGTGAAATTAGTCTGCAGATGGTCCTTGCAAATTTTGAAGACGCTTAACAATTCTAAACAAACGTTTGCAAATGAATCATTTGTTAGGCTATTTTCTAGCATATTGGTAGTTGATCAAGATACTTCAGCTATTGCAATGAAGCAGTGTTAATGTGTCAACAGTGCCCCCTTGTGAAAGTGCCTTGGAATCACTGAAAACTGTTACAGACAGTTCAAATATCTGTATGTTTTAGTGACATGTATGCAAGTATATACAGTAGCTAAATAAGAGAAGTTTGTTTTGTTTGAAGTTAGTCTGAAGTTTAAGATGATAAAGTGGAGAAGAGCTTAATGCTGTGTAAAGTAGGGGAGAGCGGGGCACAACCTAACGCTTTTTGGTTTTGGCTCAATCATTCAAAAAATATTTGAGTTTGATTAATTATATTTTTACACAAACAACACACACATCTCTGCTACAAATGAACATTTGAAGTTTGTTTCTAATACTTACCATTCTTGGACAATTACACCAAACGTGACAGAAGTGCAAACGTTACAACTTACCCCATAGGTGGAGTTCATTGTAACAGGCAGGGGGGTAGTTGTAACACTTGCTAAAAAATTAAGTTTGCAGGCAAATATTTCAATACTATTTTGTCTATATACTTAAAGTGGATATTGTTTATATATCTGTCTATGATAGACAGGTATTCACACTGTATTCATTCATCCAGCCCTTTTCTAACAATAGTTCAATTATAAATGGATACAAATGTCTAAATATATGAGAAAAAGCAGCACAATTATGACAAAACATTTTTTTATATGTGACCCAGTCTGTAATAACAATACTACAGTTTCAAAATCAAATTCTGAGATAATAAAAATCAAAGTCAGATTTTAGCCATTCATTTCATTATGATTTCAATCTTTGACGTGACCTTATTCAATAAATATTAAAGATATGAACAAAAATAAATAAATTTAAATTTAAAACATGATTTTTGATTAGACAGGCACATTTATTTTGTTGGCAGCCAGCAATCATTCGTGTGTACCCTATTTAAAACAACGACAAGAATTACGCTAACGTTAGTATGTTTTTTATATCGTAAGTGCTGAGGAGTTAGTTGTAACACAGCGTTATAATTAACCCCGCTGGGTCAAAATATTTTCAAGCCCACCCAAAAAGTTATTAAGAGCTGCAGACATATTTCAAAACGATGCTATGTTTTAGTCAACAAGACACTGATTAATATGACATAGCATTGGATTTGGTATCTTACACACCCAATTTAGAAACCGAAAAATAAAAAACATATGAAAAAATGTACTTACATGCCACCAAAACACTTGTTCATCAATAACTCTAGAAAAACATATTTCTAATAATTTGCGGGAGATCGTCTTTTGGCAGCATGAAAAAAAACGGAAATACAAAACGCTCAACCTTGTGCAACAATATAAACAGTCCGTGTTACAATTAACCTTCCGTTACGTTAAGCCCTCGCACCCCTACTCTTACAGAAATGCACTTTTTGGTCTTTGGTGACAAACATTCCTTAAAAAATCTTCATTCGTGTTCATCAGAACAAAGAAATGTATACAGGTTTGTAACAACATGAGAGTGAGTAAATGATAACAGAATTTTCATTTTTGGGTGAACTATCCCTTTAAGGAACCCAAAACTGGTTCTTATATGGCATCTCTGTGAAGAGCCCCTTTAAGCACCTTTTTTTTTAAGAGTGGATGCAAATAATCTGACTCACCTTAGAGGTGTTAATATGCTTCATAAGCTTAAAAAATGTATTTTCTTTGCAGCCACACCATTTGAGAACCATTTCAGTCATGTCTGTGGATGTTAAAGTTTCTTTTTGTAACCATACAGACTTACAAAGAACCCTTGTACTGTAGCTGTTCATTTGTTTCTCAAGTGTGTCTCTAACCAGCTGACAAATGTTTGTGTTCATGTGAGAGGCTTACCGAAGTTGCACGCAGGCTGTCTTCACACAAACTAACACCTGCGCTAAGCCACCTGTCTATGCTAACAGGACTGCGCTAACAGGCTTTGCAGTGACATCCCATCAATTCAAGAAGGGCAAAGCAGACTTTCAATGACAACTGCAGCTGACAAAAGCAAGCAGGAGATGGACAATGGTCTCACATGAATTACAAAAGCTAGCGCTCACAGTCAGGAGGATTATTTTAGCAATGTCGGGGCACGAAGGGTCGCTCACCTTCCTGTCACGATTTGTACCCCGGGCTCCAAATGTACGGAGGATAGGCATATGCCAAGAAAGTATGATGGTGGTGTCGTGGGTCATACATTGCGAGGTGTGTAGGTGACAGGGTTTTACTCTTGGGCATGCTGTGCTGCTGTGAGCATAAGACAAAATGTTTGTTGTCACAATGTCGGTTCACTATTGATCACTGAGTCAAAACTGGGGCAAAGGTGTAGGCAATTTAATTTTGTGGTTCACCTCGAATAGTCCTGTTGTCAGTCGTTTCATTCTTATTGTGTTTAAATTAGATGTTTTTTATTAAAAAGTTGGTGGAAAGCCATTTTTTGGTTATATTAGATGACCCATAATGGTCTGTATAACTTTTCAACACTGAAAGTCACCGACATAAGCCTGGTCTTCCTTTTTGTGAGTAAGTTTCAAATGCATATCCACTAAAAGATACACTAGAAAAAAATGGACTACAAGCCACAAAACACAATTTTTACAATTTTATGTTTTGCTACCAGAGCAATACTGTACCCCGGTTATTATCTAATACAGTGTGTATTTACAGGCAGAGAAAATGCACACTTTGTATCAACTAACTGACTTCCATCCCGTCCCAGTTACATGGCGTGATTGCGAGCCCACTAGATGCCCATCAGTGTTGCTCTGGGCAACAATAATTGCCTGGTCATGTGGGCATAAGAGCCGGATGAGCTAAAGATATCCGTTCTTCATCAGACACAATCGTAAGAGAGAACAAAATATGTGGCAGCATCTCAATAAAGTAAGCTTTGACTCCAATAAACAACCAGTATGGTTTATCCTTAACTAAAATGAAAGTGAGGAATTTGTGACGGATGGCTTGCCTCACACGGCTGCACCTGCAGTCATGATAATTCTGATACTTCCCAGAATAGGCACTTTTTATTCTTTTATGCAAAATAAACGCCCCTCTATAGGTGTTTTTCACTGTCTGCCTTCATCAGTCATGCCCAGAAGTGGGAACAGTTTCTGTGTGTATCAAATCAAGCGACGATGATTTTGTGCCTGGTGATGGGTGCAGACTTTTTTTACTGATCCCAGGAAAGATTGCTATGATAATTCCTTTATAATTTACTCATCATTGTGTCAGGCCAGATGTATAGGACTTTGTTTCATCAGATGAACACAAACAATTTTGTATTACAATGCTGAAGTGAAATGATAAGGTCAGCATTGTTAGATACAAAAATCATGTCAAGTATTATAAATATTGACAAATTTGGCATTAACTTTTAAGGAACTGGGAGTTTGCCTCATCTATCGGACCAACTTTAACCTCTTAAAAATAATGGTTCTTCAAATGGTTCTTCACAGCGATACCACAAACCAGTTTGAAAGGCTATAAACACATACATGGGTTAATAAATTAACAGTGGGATTGGCTGTATTAATGTGAAAGAAAAAAGTAAAAGTACAGATATCAAAGTTTTAAAAAATATTTTCATTTAGATGAATATTTAGCGCTTTCACAATTGTTAATTGTTTCAAAGCAGCTTTACATTAATTGAAGAAGGGGAAAACACAAAAAAATTGAACATAATTAGCAAAATACAGCAGCTATGAATAAACTTTACAAGCGAGCGTTTTTATAATGTAATGTATAGAAAAAGGTGCTAAGTTAAGCCAATGTTGGCTGACTACCCGGGGTTGAAAACCCCCCAAGGAGAAAAACCTTCCAACTTTTTAGCCAGGTGGGAAAAAAGTCCTAGGAGGAAAAAACCTTAAGAGGTATACTGGATGCAAGTGTCACACAGTGTTGTGGTTTAATATCTACTCTGTTCCAGACAGGCTACTTATTGCGGCATTAGTATATTACCCAGACGAGTTGTGTGAATGCTTTGTTCCATACAGGCTAACTATTGCGAGATAAGTACATTTACTAGACAAATTATGTGAATGCTTTGTTAAAGAGAAACGTCTTAAGTTTAGACTTAAAGTGATCGACTGTGTCTGATTCTCAGATATCAGTTGGCAAATCATGCCAGAGCAGGGGCTAAGTAGGAAAAGGATCTACCACCTTTAGACAGTTTTGATACTCTAGGGATAGTTAAAGGGACACCATGAAACTTTTGGCCACTAGGGGGTGCTAGACACGTATTTTTCACTTCTAGCGCCCCTAGAGCCCACAAGCGCCGCAGCACTGTCGCAAAGGAAAGGAACTGGCCAACCTTAAAACTAAACTAAAAACTAAACATTTAAAATGCCAAACGATCAACATTTTGAGACAACAGGGAGAAACGCAGTCATGTTACAACTTTCTGATGAGGAACTCGTTGTGGCAGAAGCCATTTCTCAATCTGAAGGTTGCAGCCTCCGGATGTCGTATTTCTAATACGTCATCAAGACTGTCTTATTTCACAATATTAACAATTACAAAGTTGACTATTATACTTAGTTAATCGTAAATTGTTGCAGTATGCTTATGACCTGCGAATGTAATGCTCAGTTTACCTTAATAACCCAGGCTTGACGACGTGTGCAGCCTGCATATTTGACCTCCGGAGGCTGCAGCCTTCCAATTCAGAAACGACCAGACGTATTTCCTTGCCTTTTTCCAAACAAATATTGTTGCATCCTCTCTCTCTCCCTCGCCACCAGGATTTTCCGCAATGGCGCTCGTTATTCCTCTTTTTTGTGTGAAAATCGCTCCAAATCCAAGTAAACCGATGCGTTTAGGTCTGCCGCTTTGTAATACGTCACGCGAGTGACAGCGGAACGCAGCAAATGAGGAAGAGAGAAGAGAGAAACGCTCGGATCTGATTGGTGAATGAATAGGGTTTGGTTTTACACTGTGAGCAAGTTTGAGTGCTATAGCATCCTGGATTGTAATGTAAATATCATAGACACAGTAAAAAGAAAGGTAAATACGTGAACACAGCATCTGAATACAGGGAACTATATGCAATATAATCGCCGTAATTTATAAAGAACATCGCATTTATGTATGAATCAACAGTTTATATAAAAAATTGCCTTAAAGGGGAATCGAACCCGGGTCGCCCGTGTCATAGGTCCGTGACACTAAAGACTGTGCCACAGAGTCACATATTAGAAACTGCTCTCTACACTCCTTAAGTAGCCTCCAGCAAAATTCACGTTAAAAACAAATTGTGTGGAGGAAGTGACGTATGCCGTAAAGCAGTCGAATTTTGTAGTTTTTTTTTGTGCTCTGGTTACTACCAGAAACCCTAAGTTTTAAAATACGAGTAAAAGTGATACAGACCCCGTCAGGCTATGGTAGACATGTCATTCAACCTATTTAAAGTCGATGTACTATCACAAGGGTCTTGAAAATGTATTATGAAGGTTGAAAAATTACATGGTGTCACTTTAAGAGAGCAAAATTTTGCGACCGCAGTGTATGTGATGGATTGTAGTATTATATTGTTGATGCCATAGTACTATAATAAACTGCACTGTAAAAAGTGAAAGTTGGATTACTTAAAAACATTAGGGGAGAACAGGGGCGAAAGTACAATTTTTCAGAAAGAGTTCAAATTTGTTTTAAACAGAGACATATTTTTGCTGTGGTCAGTAACTCACAAGTGTGCTCTATCAATACCAGGTGGAACTTTGAACCAATGTAAAACGACTTCAGTATAATTTCGCTTTGGACATAAATAGCGCATTGTTACTTTTGATCCTGTCAGCTTGGACGAAAGTAACACACAAGTGTATATATATATAAAAATATATTTTTTTGTGTTACACTCGTTTTTAGAAAATATACACGACTATGACCTTGTTTATGTAAATGCAAACATATTTGGTTGTTTATCTTTGCAAAAAATAATTAAATTACATTTTCATTTTAAATTTCAGTGTGATCAAATGTTTCAAAAGCAAGACGACAGTACAAACTTAAAATGTTGAAAAAAAAACATTTACTAGTATAAACACTATGAAAATTAAATTAGTATAATATAAATTTTCAACATAATGCACATTGTTAGCAGCAGGACAAGTGTTTTAAGTATTACTTTCGTCCCTGACATTTAAACCTGATTTACTTTTATTCTGAAAAACTCTGAGAAGGGAAACCTTAGGTTACTTAGAAAACAGTTTTCTGGAAACAATAAAAATAACTTGATATTTGTCAGATCTGTCAATGTTTGCGTGCTAAAGATTCTGTCATAGTTTGGAATACAAATGCAGTCAGGGCTTTGAGAAAATCACTTTGTTACTTTCGTCCCACATTACTTTCACCTCGGTTCACCCCTACTTCAATTGGTAACACCTAAAAAAATTTGAAAGAGTGAAAAGCTTAATTTTTGGTATTATCAATTAAAATTAATTTTAAGTAGATCCAACATTAACTTTTAACAATGTAGTAATATTTTGCTTCAACCATTACACATCATTGACCCAGAATACACTATGCACAAACATAATGACGGCCTACACTGGTTGAAATTAGTATTACATTTTGGGATTTTTTGAAGTTATGAAAATAAAAAAAAATTTCTGCTTTTATAAATGCATTTTATTTGTAAAATGTAAAATAAAAATGAAAGGAAAATTGTTCTTCTATGGCATTGTGTAGCACCTTAATTTTTAAGAGTATATAAAGAGTTTGGTTAATTTTTCAAAAATCTTGTTTTTTGATTGCAATTAATATTTAATAAATCAGTTATTAAATCAATTAATATTTAACAGTTTAACCTTGATTTAACAGCGGACAGTGTTGCCCGAAAAGTAATATATAAAACCTAACAAATTTTCCTATATTTAAAAAAAATCTGTTTTGACAAAAAAATAGGACAAAACTGTGAAATCTTACTTATGTTTTCAAAATTAACTTTTAAAATGTTTTTTATAAATATAAAGTAGACTTATTTTATGTGTATTTTCTTTCATATTTCTTAAAAATAAAAGTGCTTAAAGGTTCTTTAAAGCAATGCCATAGAAGAACCATTTCTGGTTCCTTAAAGAAGCATTCAGTCATAGGTTTTTTAAAAAAAATGTTTTATTCATAACTTTAGGTATATAATCTAAAGAAACTTTTTTTAAACCAAGGTTCTTCAAATGTTAAAGGTTCTTCATGGTACCATTCAGCCAAAAATGGTTCTTCTATACGGCATCATTAAAGGATAATTCCAGTATTTAACACTTTGGGTCTCATTTCTGGTTTGTTTTGGATGAACTACAGTGATGGACACAGAAATTTTGATAATTGGTCGTGTCTTGAGTTTTTTACTCGTTTAGAAGCGTCTCTTGACTGCTTCAGAATGGAAGTCAATGACCATGCACAAACATGTCATTAAAACAACACTTAACGTTCATTTTCAAAACTGTGCTACTCACCGAGTGGTGCGTGGTGTTCGTTGATGATTAAAAACAAGTTGTTTATATGTGGTTGTAGTTTATTCGCTCGGTTTCTCTCAGAAGAAATTTTTCCCATATTTGTAGGGCTGGACCAGAATATTCAAATATTCGTTCCGTGGGTTGACATTCGATTTTCAGTTTTGAGATTCGAATATATATATAACTATTTTACAGCGTTAATGCAGAGCTTTTGCCAAGCAGGAAGTGCGCTTCATGCTCCCGCTCTATAGGTGGCGCAGAGAGACCAACATCCATAGCCAACAGCCACCAAACGCCACCAGTGTTAGAGAACGCCTCGAACGGAAAGCGCGCTTCCTGCTTTGGCATTCATGCTAATAGTGTTGTAAATAACGTTCAGTTTCTTGCAAAAATTGATTGATTTGCTTCACAAGACGTCAATATGTCACACGGAGTTATGGGGGATTACTGTTGTATTGGATATATATGCTTTAGCTCTTAAAGTGTGCGGATCGGTTGACTTGCATGACGGAGCACTGGGGTTTCTGCAAAATATCTTCTTTATTGTTCTGCTGATGAAAAAAAACATATTGGATGTGTAAGTGTTATAAATAAAGTTGATTTTGAAAGTATGCTACCGTTTTATTACAGTTTGTTGTTTTATTTAAATGTACACGCCTACCCTTTACGTTGTCAGTAATTACTGTGCTGCTTATTTCTGATACGGGAATGTTTGTTTGTTAGAAAAATGGTAGGCTTCCTTATAAAAGTATTGCTCTTGTGTTTTGTTTCACTAATGCTGTTCTCGCAGGACGCGTGACAGGCACGCCGCTTCCGGCTTGCGCTGTTCTGTAGTATTTTTAAAGATTCATTCTAAACGTGTCGCATGTCCATATTGCACGAAAAAAAGGCACTACACTCCCTTAGGTCCGCAGCAACACATCCGCCACATAATAAAACTGTAGACAGACACACACACAGAGATTCCTGCCTTTATTAAAGAGAAAAATATGTTCAGCCCCTCCTTCCGAAGCTTCAAATATTCGATTTGATTTCTACTAGAGCTTCGAAGCTCAAAAAATGTTATTCGGAACAGCCCTACATATTTGATGGCTCAATGACCAGCTTTAGGTTTGAAGTTGAGCTCGATTGTGACTGTCAAATTATACGCTAGACACCGAGCGTACTTGTATGGCAAAGTGGTTGTCGCCATCAAGTGGTCGGGAGTGTGCTAACGCTTCAGACTCAAATATAGAGCAGAAGTATATACGCGGTTGTGAGGTATCTGAAAAAATAGTTCCACTATAGCAAATAACACGGATTGAAATCATACATTGCGCCAATATATTTTTTTTAATCATCAACAAACACAACGAACCACTCGGTGAGTAGTACAGTTTTGAAAATGAATGTTAAGTGTTGTTTTAATGACATGTTTGTGCATGGTCACTGACTTCCATTCTGAAGCAGTCAAGAGACGCTTCTAAACGAGTCAAAAACTCAAGACACGACCCATTGTCAAAATTTCTGTGTCCATCACTGTAGTTCATCCAAAACAAACCAGAAATGAGACTCAAAGTGTTAAATACCGGAATTATTCTTTAAGCACCTTAATTTTTAAGAGTGTACCGTTTTTAGAAAATATCTAATAACACTATTTATAATATTTATGTGGATATATAACTAATTATCATAACCAATCTCAATAATTGTGCATGTGCTGACTAATTTATTTTATTATCATATTCTCATTAAGATACTAAACCCACAGAAAGATCATTAGCAAATCAGTCTTCTGACCTACTTCATACACCTACTAGAACTCACCCCTGATGCCGAATGAGATCATTTCTATTATAGCTCATTATTTTCATCTAGGGCATAAGGATTGATTAAACACATCTCATACAATGTGTGGTCAGTACTACTGTTCTTACCGCATACAATTAGCATTGATCCAGCAGGGTAGGATGACACAATGAAAGATAAACCTTACTTAAGACTGATGGCCATTTTCCATTAGCTGCATAGTGCATGAAGGGTATTTTATGCCTTGATTTTCTTTGCAAATGAGAACTTTTTTTTCACTCCCAGCATGGTGGTTCGCAGAATGATATTTCACATTGGATTAAGGATTAGAAATGACCTAGACGTTAAGGATTTATCACTTGTAGGTCTTGCTAAAAACAAGGTGGGAGAACATCTGTAGAAAAAACAGATTGTGAAGAGAGACCCCTAGTGTTCAAAGAAGGAACATCATATTTCATTTTCATTTCAATTTTACTTGGGTTATACAGAATTTGTTATGGTGTAAAGGGCTATAAACACCACATTGTATCATATTGTCAAACAGTTAAGTACTTTTCTCAAAAATAAGTTTTCATATTTTAAATACACTCTCAGAAAAAAGGTACAAGAAGGTACAAAAGCTGTCATTGGGCGGTAACTTCTTTTTAAAGTACATTTTTGTACCTAAAAGGTGCATATTGGTATGTCAAACATTGGTATCTTAAAGTTACATGCTGGATTTTCAAAGGTGGTACATAGGACCTTTTTAAAAGGTACCGTCCCAGTCACAACTTGTGTACCTTTTGTCTCAGAGTGTAGCACAAAATAATTTTTGCAGATGTTATTTATGCCAGCAGACAGCGTTTGAAAGCCATGGCCTTCAGCCATTTTTGTAAGGGTGAGAGTGCCCGACTCCCATGCCGGGCTGTTTGCCACCCACTTTGGGTGGGTTCGAGTAAGGTTGGATTCAGTCATGCCGTAAACCGGATTGGTTTAGGGGGGTAGATTAGTTAGCAGATCATTGTGTTAGGCAAAGCTTGTGGGTTCGACCCGCCATTGAACACACAATGATAAAAATGAATTTCACCTTTGGATAAAGACAGGGCCGGTTCTTGCCAGTTATAGAAGGGTGGCAGCTATCCTGGGTGGGCAGTTATATATGTATATATGCATATATACAAAATTTTGAGATTAATGTATTTGCACTTATAGAATTATAGAATTATTCTATTGCTGTTTCATGCATTAATAACAAAACAACACTGAAACGTAAATGATTCACTTCTGCAATATACTAATAAGTCTGACTTCACATTGCAATGAATCTCTTATTTGCATCTTGTTTATGATGAACTCATTGAAGGCCCGGAACACTTTAAACAAATTATTTTCGAAAACTAATTTAAATGCAACTGATTTGCCATTACATTCATCAGCTCAACATGCACAACTGTGATTGGTTTTGCTTATTGTTGCAAAAATAATAAGTAAAAAATAATCGGATGCAAAGAGAACAGATCTAAATGTAATGCTGTCATCAACACATTTCATTTTGATCATGACAGTCATAATAATTGTTTTGTTTAAATGTAATGAGTCATGTTTGTGTTGAAATCTCTTACACTCTGAGGCTATTTTGGGGATTTTCGCCTGGATTTGGCCTACCCAATTTCAAAAGCTTCTCATACCCACAAGCAGAGGTGCACATACAAAAGTTTGGTATCATTTTACAGGAAACCCTTTGAAATTACATAAAACACTGTTAAAAGTGCTCAACATGGTTGTATGTGTTGTCAGTCCTCTAATAAACACAAAAATAAATAGGCGCTTTTTGATGTTTTTTTTTTCTAAAGTCTGTATTTAAAAGTGTATAACTCTGCAGACAGTTTTGTTTGATTCCAGCAATTGCCAGCTTACAGAGGAAAAAGGAATTTTTTCTCTATCATAATAAATGCAAAAGTTATTTTACTCCAACTGATGGGAGGAATAATACCCTTTTTGTATACAATTTCTGCCTAAAAACATTTGAAGTGTCCCCATAACCACATACAGTGGAATAAATGCAATATCTTTATATTATTTTGCAGAAAACCCTTTGAAGTTACATAAAAAGCTGCTGTTTGTGACAAATATTGTTATTTATGTTGTTTTTCATATGATAAAACACCAAATTTTCTTTTTTATGTTGTAAACACTGTCTTTGATAGTGTATAACTCTGGTTCTGGGTGCTCTAGCAGACTGCTATCTGTGCTATCTGAGGCAGTTCACACTCAAGTTTCCCATATGTTTATTAAAGACCATTTTTTACCTCATTATTCATTCGAGGATTTTTGGATATGTGATAATAATAGAACAAAAATAACGATGTAGCCTTATTCCTGAGAGTGAGAGCTTTCATTTGATAAAAGACTTGCCCATGTTTGTCATACTTGAAAAATATGAAATATGTGAATATTAAATCATATAAAAAATTTGTGGGGGGTGATAGTGTAAATTAAGTGTAAATAACTTTCTTACAGTAAAACATATCTCAAAATGATGCATATCTGCAGAAAGTAGAGAGTCTAAGCTTTCAAACAGTATCTCATATGTGGTACTGGGTCCATGACAGACCCTTAAAAATTAAAGGAATATTTTATATTAAGTCAAAATAAGATAATTCTGGACCCGGTACAGGGTCCACAGAGTCAAACAAGTTTTTAAAGGGATTTTTTCATCTTGGTTGCATTTTTGCCCAAATCCCTCAGTAATTTCCGACCATGAGAAGTGAATAGACCATCCATCATTAAATGACTGCTAAATGGACTCAAATGACTGGGATGGTGCATTTAAATTTAAGTCCTGTAATGTGATTTTTGGAAATGTAGTGGAGAGAGACCATCAGAAGAGATCATCAGAAAAAAGCCACACATCGCACACAAATAATTCTGCTTTTAAATCTTGTGCTACGTCAGTCAGATTCTCTGCTACAGACGGAGGCCAACTGCCTCGAGTCGTGAGTGACAATGCTTTCAGCCAATAAAAACAGAAAATACTGACATTTTCTGGTGTTGATTGGTTAGGAAGGTCTACAGGCCTTTCTCAAACCAGAGCCATTGAAAAACATAACCCACATTAGACTGCACATTTAACATATTTAGGTGGATTTGTCTGAATAGGAATGCTAAAAATAGCCCTTTCCAGTTAACAGAGACATCCTTGGCTTTATTGCTCTCATAGGCGATATTGCAATGTGTCCACTAGAGGGCAGACCAACATTACCAATTAAAACTGAGCTATTGGCTGAGGAATTTTTCTTGCATAACCTAATTTCCATAATCTAATAAAGTGGATGTCAGTCTGGGGACAACATTTTTCAAAAATCCATGAAACCTATAAACATACACTCAGTTAAATGTACTAATAAATAAGTCTTAAAATAGAAAAACTGTAATAATAAGGGTTATGTAACAAGCCATTTACCAGAACATGCTGCTGTAACAACAGTTCAAATGTCTATACTAGCACAACAACAGACACATTTGAGTTATAAAAATAGCAACTGCTTCAAGATATATGAATGATAATTAACTTCCTCTTGTGACAACAAGACAGCCTTTGTTGATTTTTTGTATGTGCTATAGAGCAAAAAATCATGGTTGAGGTAGTTAAGTTCTTATAAATAAAATAAAAACATTAAAAAAAGAGAAAATCTTGAGCCGGAAGATGATAATGATTCATTACACTGATGCTGTTGTTGTCATCCTGTCTCTTAATAAAGCTTAATAGTTGCCAAGAGAATACTGCCACAATTTCATTCAACAGATTTTTTTGTAGCTGAATGAATGCCGAATTTGAAATGTTAAGTAGCTGAGGATTTATGCAAGAGTCTTGCCTTGCATATAATTCTCTATTAGGATCTATGCTTGTTAAGTTGTCTGTGGGTGTGCAAGCAGTTCAGTTTATTACAGAGAAAGGTCCTTGGAGACATCTGGATCAGGTGAAAAGCTTTAGGTCTTCATTCACTGCCTGCCCTCATTATGTCCATTAGCATCACCATTCTCCTTGTTAATCATCCTCTTTTAGATTTGATGTGAAGATAAAATATAAAAATACATATAAAGTATACTGAAATATGCCCCATACAGAGGCTCTGTTATTGGAAGTTCTATAAATACTGTAATCTGTCTGTCTGTCTGTCTGTCAATCTATCCAAAGTGTTTTGTCATGCTGTAATTTTACACTATACAAGTTCCTAATCTAACCTATAATATGTAATGTCTTGTGCTTGTTTATTGCTTAATAATTATTGCTCATTTTATTTTTAACTATGCCACTGAGGTAGATGATAAACCTCAGAAAATGTTGTTTGTCAAGTTAAAATGCACAGGCAGCCGGTCTATATGTAAGGGATCATCCCGCTTATTACACGGCTATTTACCTCATAAGTAAGTTAAGGTTAAAGGAAAACACCACCATTTTTTATATTTTACTATGTTCTTACCTCAACTTAGATGAATTAATACATCCCTATCTTTTTTCAATGCATGCAGTTAATCTTTGTACAGCGTGTCGTAAATGTGTTAGCATTTAGCCTAGCCCCATTCATTCCTTAGGATCCAAACAGGGATGAATTTAGAAGTCACCAAACGCTTCCATGTTTTTCCTATTTAAAGACTGTTACATAAGTAGTTACACGAGTATGGTGGCACAAAATAAAACGTGGTGTTTTTTTAAGTGGATAAACAATGAGAACTATATTGTATGGCGGAAGAGCACTTAGTTTGCAGAAGTTGGACCTCGGCGCGCAGTAATATCATCACTCTTAACTACTCCCCCTCACGCTCAATCTTCCATCAATATTACTGCGTTTTGTGCCACCATACTTACTCGTGTAACTACTCATGTAACAGTCTTTAAATAGGGAAAACATGGAAGTGTTTGGTGACTTCTAAATTCATCCCTGTTTCGATCTTAAGGAATGAATGGGGCTAGGCTAAATGCTAACATATTCACAACACACTGTACAAAGATTAAGTGCACGCATTGAATAAAGATTGGTATGTATTCATTTGTCTAAGTTGAGGTAAGAACATAGTAAAATATTGAAAAACTGTGGTGTTTTCCTTTAAATACCTTCTGCGAGGAAAACCCGTTTCGGTTTTAAGATAAGACAAGACGTTCAAATGTCACAAACACCCTATTTGGTTTAATCATTTGAAAATATAATGGCATATATGTTAATAAAATACATATCTATATTTATTTTTAAGTGGTTGTTATCTAGGAATAACAAACCTGCAAATGCCTTGACTGGCGAATCAGAATCAAGCATTCCAAAGATCTGTTTAATAAAACAAATTATAACATTATATCTCTTTCTTGATTCTGATTGGCCAATCACAACATTCTGAGGTCTGATAAGTAACACATCACTCATCCGAGTACTGTAAGTCTTCTTGACAGGTGTTATGTAAAATGTATCACTCATTTGTTTCTTTTCTGATGCCAGGTATGAATTTGTTACAGTTAGGCTTGTGAAATACTGTATTTTAAATCAATATTTCACATTATTTACTCATGTAACTTATTTACTAAAGTAATAATAAAATATATGAACCATACCTGTTATTGGTTTGAGCAATATTTAGAAATATTTACGTTTATGAAGCTTAAGGTATAATATTTGAGAAAATTAAATTTCTCCAGGCTAGTGTCATCCAAATAAAAGACTGTGGAGTGTTTACTACAGGGAAGCACTCACTGTTTTTAGGCTGAAAGAAATGATGTTTGAATGATGTTAGCGTTCATTGTTTAAATGCACGTAATCTGTTGCCGCTGGCATTATTATGTTTAGTTCTGTCCCTTCTGTTACACAGAAATGTTGTAAAGTGTGAGATGTTTTGTCAAGTATGGCAACACATACTCAAAATGTGACCTTGGCATTTAGACCATCCCAGTGCGTAGTGAACAGATGCACTGCAAGCCGTGAACACAAAAACACACTTAAAGGAACAGTATGTAGGATTGTGGCCAAAACTGGTATTGCAATCACAAAACTTGTGGCTAAAACTAGTACTGCAATCACACAACTGGTGGCCAATACACAACATGACAACATAAACATCAGTTGAGGGCTGCAACTCCACTTTTTAAATGACAATATCCTGGCCAGACCACTGTTGTGAGTGATATAAGTATTTGAAATGAAAATGATTTCTTAATGTCTAGTGACATATCAGGGCCATTTTATGATTAATTGATATAAATTTCTTACATACTGTTCCTTTAAGATTAAGCGCTGCATTATGGGAATATTCCAGTTATGGCTATACTGCAGTGCACTGCAACGATTTTGCGATTGAGACACCCCCTAAAATGGCTAACTTCTGAAGAAAAGAGTTGATAGAGATGCTAATCAACACTTCTCCAAAAAGTTTTACAAACTTTTCTCACTTTATAGTGCAGGGTCAACACTTGTAGTAATAAACAATGCTCAATGCAGTCTTCATTTTGATTGTTTGTATTTATCGCTCTGTAGAAGAATGCATACACTCTAAGTGGGCCTGCACACAAAAGCATTTACGCCGGCATATGTTTTCTATTTTTTCCAATGGAAGCGTGGCGTTTTTCAAAAAAGACAGATAAAAAATATACAACTTTGGGTGAAAAGCTCAGCTCGTCGATGTCAGCTCTCACACGGCCGTCCAATTATAGAGGAGGAGGGGCTGGACAAATATCAAAACAACCAATAAGTGCATCGTAGAACAACTGATTGACAAAACAAAATCTAATGGCCTTTAGCACATAATGCAACACTAAATGGGGATTTTTTTAAACATTATTGTGGTACGTAAAATAAAAAGTAAAGGAAAAACATTCTTATTTTCAGTATACAATCGTTGTTGTGTAAGTGCACTCTAAGGGGTTATCCTGCAAAAACATCAGCAAGGCATCCTTTTAATCTTCTTACACTGAATACTGCTTCCTTGATTGGCTGGTGATCTTTGGGATTTATGCCAACATGTAATCAGTGACTGCACGTTAAGTGACAAAAGAGGGAAATCTAATGGTGGGAAGAGTGGGTTAATTATAGAGGGAGTACATACTTGTCGCAGGGGCAACCCATAGTGAAAAGAGAAAGTAGGAGGCATTTAAACAGTGTGATATCCAGGCGAATGGGGGAGAGAAAATCGTGACATGGGAGCAACCGGTAAAATAGCGCCGTTGCTGATCTTTAATTGCACGAGGACAGCTGGGTTAAGCAGCCCATTGTGCAGAATGTACCTTTTGTATCTTACCTATATAACACCATGAAGGCTATTATTGCACTTGCTCTCCATAAAATAGTAATGAGTTTCAACATGAACATCTGTTTTGGATGTGTCACTTGACTGAATTGTTATTGACGAGATAACACTCAGAACTCATCAGCTGCTAAATAGTATGAAATATCATTACAATCACATCGTACGTATTTTAAAAGGTTGCTTATTTGTATTTATTAGTGCTGGGACAATAAATTGTGCCGTTTTTCCTTAAACTGTAAAAAAGATGGATGATGCCCGTTCGCGCTCTTCCATTGGTGAAAAGTGAAGCCGCCAGTGTCCCGATACGTCGCTGAAATAGTGATGGTCGTTTTCGAAGCACTGCTTCATGAGGCTTCGAAACATTTACGAATCTTTTGTTTCGAATCAGTGGTTCGGAGCTTGTTTTAAACTGGCCAAAGTCACGTGATTTTAGCAAACGAGGCTTCATTACGTCATAACTGTTTCGAAACGTTTAGAAAATCCGATGGTTCACCACTAGGGGGAGTTGATCACATGACCAGTGTCTAATAAGTTTAGGTGAACTCGCGTCAGTTTTATTATGAAAGTTCATAAAACATTTATCATTCTGTCTAATAACACTGCCATGTTGTCTACTTTTTGTTTATAGACAGATTTAATGACAAAAATGTGCATAATTAAAAGGGTAGTTAGTTTTATTCATTTGTTTGCCCTAAATAAAACTAAAAACACATTATACACTTTTAACTATGTCTTAATTAAGTTAAATAATTTTTTTTAATATATTTTAATAAAAATCTTGCTATTATTTTGTAAAAAAAAGTGTAAAATGTGTGGACAGATCTGCTTTTACACTGTTTTGACCAGCAGGGGTCGCCAGCGTGTGTGGGTTTCGAACTGCTTCGAAAAACTGAATCAATTTTCGAAGCAATTGGTTCAATTGATTCGAAGCTTCGAAAAGCTTCGTTTCTCCCATAACTACGCTGAAATCTTTGGTCTTGAATCTGCGCAGTAGCGATTTCGGGACCAGTCATGCGCAGTAGTGAGTAGGAAGTAAAGCCGGGAAATCAAGGCCCCGCCCTCGCAGAATGCGCATATCACAGCTGTCAATCATGACGTGACACCACCATTTTTATAGCATTAAATAACTAACTAAAAACTAACTTATTTTAAAAACAAACACTTAAATCTACATCAGTGTGATAAAAACTACAGTAAATGACAAAAAAAAGAAGTGTAATTAAATTGTATAGTATGTCTCAAATCCCATTGTATAACATGGGGGAGGCGGGGCTCATGACCTATGCTAGGACCAGTCACAGACATGTTGGTTTCAATTTTCAGGGTTTGTGCGGCACGCTTGTATTTTTCCAGGCCTAGCATTTATTCATGCAACCACATTCACACGTTTTTTTTTTTCTAATAATCAAAAGTTTTTGTACAATTCACTTCGTACAAATTCATACAAAGTAGCCAACTCATAAAATATGTACAAATTCTTGTAACACCAGGCTGGAAATGTATTGCTACAAACATGTTTTATTTGCAGGGGGTAAGAGAAGATTCTGAATTTTTGGCTTATTTTTGATCATTTATATGCTTATTTTATATAATTTTTATGACATTTCTAATCATTTGCATGAACACAAACTTCTTATCTAATTTCTATAATGTATTACAATTATATAACGTAATTGGGTTGGCGATTGGACTGGTCGAAAAAAAAAAACGTCTCGATACAATTAGTTGCATGTGAATTAGACGTCATCGAAATTACCCCATAAGATCCAGGTACAATAGATGCTACGCATTTGCCTTGCATTATTATATGGTTTATAATCTCCAACCTTCACGACTATTATCCACTGATCTATATAAATGACTGGATTGCGCATAGAACGCTTGACGTAACTGCGTGACGTGAAGCCAGCGCAGAGTTCGAGCCGCCATCTTGGTATACCCAACCGCCAGAGAGCGTCATTGACTTCCATTCAAAATCATGATCAAACTTTACCCCCTTTACAGCGTATCAGTAACCCAAGGTTAATTTTTAGGATATGTGTACGTTAATTATTTGTTAATCCTGGTGTTTTTTGCAATGTTTATGTGTTAATCGGGCAGGATAATGGATTTATAAAAAACCGTTAAGGTGAGTGTGTCTGTTGCATTTGTTAATGACACGGGTATAAATAAAGTTTTTTTGACATTCAGCTACACTGTGACGGTCAGCGTTATTTCTCTAAATAAGTTTAGGTAACTTGTAAGTTTAGATAACATAATTTAAAACTAGCAAATTATTGCATGCACATACGGTACAAAGCATGATTATTTATATAGATTTCAGAATGAGCACGTTAATTGTCATTAATACTAAATATGCTGCGGTCTGTCTGCTGATCTGATACTGTAATAAAGATGAATGTATAATAACTGATTAAAACGCAAAATGTACAACTTTCAGTAAATAACTATTTACATGATTTGGACGTTTGTGTTGTAATAATGTACAGGGTAAATTCACATATAAAAACGAAGACGAGTAAAGTGATATTTTATCATTAAAATCTGATAACGTCCATTGATTTAATAGAACGTTTGGGTATACCAACATGGCGGCGCGGTGGCTTCACAAGTGTGACGTCATGCGCAATCCAGTCATTTATATAGATCAGTGCTATTATCACATAAAGGCTTTTGCTGAGATTTAAAAGCTTGGTAAATCCACGTTTAAAGCTGATTAAACCGGAGTGACGTTCCCTCTGATCAGATAACAGAATTTATGTGGCTAAGTGCTACTCTACTGTACCAGCTCGGGCTATAATCATTGCTGCCTTCATTGTCTATGTCTGTCCACAGTTGGGGTATCTTACAGGTTTATTTTAGTGAAGCATAATTGAGAGATTTAAATAAACCATGGCTAGATATCTGTCTGGGTTAAGGGAACATTCAGTACTGATGGCTGAATAGAGATTAAGAGTGTGTTTGTAATGATCTAAAAATTCTAACAGTAAAAATGTCACGCAATTAGAAATGCACTGATATATTGTCCAATAATCGGTATGGAATGATAAAAGCTATTTTTGACACTTTTGGCTGATAGTTTAAAACAGCCGATAGTCATGGCCGATATATACTGTCAATCAAAAGAGAATCGAAAAATGCAATAGAAACATCACAATTTTTTTGTTCAATATTAAAGGCTACGTTCTTTCTGTGTCTTTTAAGCTTTAATTGTGTTTACAGTGCGCAGTATAACATGTGTTTAGTTACAACGTGATATTTTTAACACAATTTACCACTGTTTTCACTGTCCTCAAAACGAGCTGATGTCTTCCCTCCTCCAGAAATACATAACGAGTTCTGATTGTGTAGTATGTTTAGTGTGTTGTGATTCGATAGCAGCTTAGCCTGCCGTTAGCTTTGATGGCAACTGACGTATTCCTGTGGGCGGAGTTTAGTCAAAAAACTGTTCTACTGACATCATTAAAGCAGGAAGTAGAGGGCTGTAGTTCAAACCGTCTGTTCACTGTAGGCCAGGGGTGTCCAGACTTTTTTGTGTGGTGATCTACTTTTAAAATGATAAAGCCGACAAGATCTACCTGCTAAAAACACAGTTATTTTTTTTATAACAATTTAAATGCGTGTTAGGACTATACTGCATATCTCTACATTGAATTTAAGGCTGTCACCATTAGGCTACTCCATTCTTTTTGTGGTTATATTTGCACTGCCTACTGCTCTGACATCATACAAGTGAGAGCGTCCATACATTCCCATACATTTATTTATTTCTCAGTCCGCCACAAAATTAAAATTGGCCACCACAAATAGATGTTTGCACATCGCGTTTATCACTAACGTTACCTCTATTTCACATGACAGTTTCAGTTTAAACACCCATGGCATCATTAGTTGACGCACTCCGCTGAGCCTCATTGAAGTTGCATTTAAGCATATATGCTGACATGCTCATCGCGAATGTTCCCCCACAAACTGCAACTTTGGAAAATGGTGTTATGGTGTCACTGATTCTCAACCTGTGGATGTTTTTCATCGCTAAAAGGGAGTTTGGGAACTTACAGCAAAGCACAGATGACAACATGTTTGCTCGAGACAGCGCAAGCTAGCACTAAAGGTAAAGCTAATCTTTTACATTATAACGATGACGCGTAGTGACAATTTTCTCAGACCAATCAGTGATCTACTGTGTTTTCGCGTCACGTTTGGTATCAGCTCAGGTCGCTTGGAACCCCAACCGAGGTGGTATGAAAAAAAAAAGTATTGGGTACTACGAACTGCACCCAATGGAAAAGCTCCCAAAAGTAAGCTGACACAATCCAAACTAAACCAAACCGTCGGGTACTATGCAATGGAAAAGCACCATTATTGGGAGCAGTATGCTAGCTGAAGCCATTCACTTTAAGTCTTTGTGCTAAGCTACAGTAAGCTGGCGGGGGCTGGGTCACACAGAGTTACAGCACACACAGAGATGAGAAAGGTATGTATGGACTTATCAAACTCTGGGGGATACGGTGAATAAGCTATCAGTATCAGTAGATATCAGTCTGAATAATCGCTCTCGGTAAAAAAAAAATTGATATCTGTTAGTGAAATTATGTGTAATGTCTGCATGTGTAGGTCTGGTGGTTTATAAAGCTATTCATCACATTATTTATTATGTGCCAATTAAATTTATTCATGTTTGCAACCATTACATACTGCTCAGGTGGGGGCTTTGCCTTAGGCCTCAGTTTGGCAAGGCCTCTTTAATGCAGGCCAGCACACCAGTCGGGCCCGGGGCCCCCTCAGCGCATAAAGCTGTTTTGCAGCCTGTTGTTTACAACAAGTTACTAGGGATCCACTAAGGGCATGAGGGGAATGAAGGGGTGGCGGGGCTCCAAATACATGTGCCCAGCAGCCTTGCATGACCATGAATTGGCCCTGTCGTTTACCAGCCTTTGTCATTATTGAAAAACCTACAAGCTATTAATAAGAGCAGTAACTTAAAGCAGAAGTGATGCCTGTACTTGGTGCTTCTTCACAGACGACTAAAGGTGGTATGACAAAAGACTAGATTAGATAATAAAGCAACAATTCCTTTACAAAATAGCATTTGAATCACCAATAGACCAAAAAGTACTGCTATTAGAGCATTAAAATGTTCTAGTGCAGCATGGTTTTCGCAGATGTTTCACGTGTACCCGTATTTACTCCTACAGCACGTGTATCTAAATGGATACAACATTATTTCGAGGCCATAATATGCTTCCAGCGGAGAGCTGAGAAGGATGCATGCTCGAGCAGCCAGTCTCTACAGCTCATTCTCAGATAAGAGCTATCAAATGAGGCCAGCATGCCCCCTATTCTAGGATTTACCACAGCGAGGGAGAATACAGAGAGTGCCGGATGAAAAGACGACTTTGATGTCTACGCCGGCTTGATTCAGTCTCCTTGTCTCTCTCCTCAGAGGAACCCATTACCTCAAACCCGCAAACGAGTCCTCAAACTGCACCTTAGTCTAGCACACGCAGAGCAACACTTTAATGGCGTGAAGCCTTGCAACAAAACATGACACTGAAAACCCCCCTACGGAACAAAACGAAATGGCATAATGCACTTTGAATCTCCGGAGAAACAAGCGTGTTGACAAAGCCTCTCCCCTCTCGCCTCATCTCTCCCTCCTCTCTCTCTCTCTTTCCCTGTTCCTCACGCTTTCACATCGATGAACACGCTGTGTGATGATTGCTACATGTGGGCAACAGTAGATGTCTCCATACAAGAAGAGAGACAAGCTAACCCTGTCGGAGAAAAGAGACATCTCCAGGCTCACTCAAAGGGCTGCCATCTATAACAGCAGTGCGCTCTAAAGGTAAAGACTCCATATTCATATACCTGATTGATGGTTGTGTAACTTGCCACTCACAGTGGCTTTGTGTGTCTAGGATGTTTGTCATGGTGTGTTGCTCTTACCATCTGCCCTGTCGTGTGTGCAAGAGAAAATTGGGTAAATTAAGAAGAAACAGATCTTTTATCGGTTTATAATTATTAATTGTTGAGGTTTTGATGTAATATCTCATGTGGTATTGTATGTGTTTACATAAATAATAGATTTAATATTAAATAAAATATATTTCAAGGGAATGGAGAAAAATATACAGAAGATTAAAAAGTTCTCTTCTTCTTGTGTTTTTTTTTTAAGTTAAACATGCACATTTTCTTCGACTCTAAATCAATGCACAATTACCAATTGCCTAACATGTACTGTACAATGAAAACTGTTTGTGTTTGTTAAAGGGATTGGGCAGCTAATCAATCTCTTCAGCAGTAACTGTGAGGGCTTTGTAGGTTTGTAAATGTCAGCGAGGGGAAGTAACAGAGATGAGGAGAGACTTTGAAACACCCACACTCACCACCCACAGCTCTTTTTAAGACATACTGGAGATATTGGTTCATTTTGCTGTACATACAGCAACCGTATCTTTACTGCAATCCTGCATGCACAAGATCATATGAGATTTAATATGCACATTATAAATTGCACAAATTGCTAAAATATTGCACATAAATATGCAATGCACAAAATATAGGATTGGTAACTGCATGTATGCAATGCAATTTATTCATCAAGTCAAGAAGCTATATTGTCATTTTAACCATAGAGAATGAGACAACATTTCTCCAGGACAGTGGTGCTACATACAGACACTGATCTACTTAAAGGCAACACAGAACTAAGGACTAAAAAAGTATATTTTTTAGCATAGCCACATAAAGTGTGCAACCTAATGCAAATAGTGCCAGACAAGAGACAGTATACTGTACAAACAACAGCGCTCCAAATTTCCTTAATAAAAAGTTTCAACTTGATAAACTTCATCCCTATATAACATAAAAAATTAAAAAAGTCATTAGCCTATAATTCACATTCTTATGGTAGATTTTTTTATATTTGAATGCTTCGCTATTGCTGATTACATAACGCTGTTAAGCATTATGTAATGTTTATTAAAGACTACCTAAGATAGAATGCAGTTTATTTGAAATCCATGTTCAATTTTTTTGCATTTGAGTTAATTATTTTCCTTTTCAGAGTTTTTTTCCTTTATTTTCATTTCATATCTTTGTTTGTCCATATGAAAGCAAATCATACACAAAAGTATCATAAAAGCAATACTGAAACCCTGCCCCTTAACCCAACATCACGGGCTGAAAGCAAATCGTACAATAACATATTATAAAAAATCATTAATAAAACCTTGTTCTTAACACCAACGTCATGGGGCAAAAGCAAATCGTACAAAAACGTATAATAAAAATCAATATGGAAAACGCGAATGCCGAAGGCCTCGTCTATAAAACTGCTTACCATTGTATATAGGGAGCTGCAAATAGCTAAGTTGTAGGCTATCCGTATGCATTTGGCAGCTGTTACGAACACTGGTCATAGAATTAAATAATGCCGACATTGTTCCGTATTTCCGTGGTATTTGTAAGAGTTAAAAAGTGTTAACTAAAGCGGTGCAGCACACTCGTTTGTCCAGGCACGCTTATGCCATGGTGAGATCAGATGAAAACATCTAAACTTTTCAGAATGCCGCAAGCGAACCCAGGTCATGTGACAAAAAACAACCGACCCTTCCATGACAACATCGAAAGCTCGACCGAATAGTTGATCATAGCTAGACAGGGCAGGTTTTTATTTCTTATCTCCATAAATATATGTAGTAGTAAAGGGCCAGAAATCAATTTCCTTTGCTGATAGTTCTTCGTCATTGTGGAGAGCACAGTTCATGGTTAAATGCACTAAAACTAAGACCTAAGCATTTAATGATTAGGTTGTAAATAGTTCAATACTTTTGAAATTAAGTACAGTACAGTCTGCACTTTATAATGCTATTGCTACTGTGTGTAATAGTGTTATTGTTTTATTTATGCTTAAATATTTTTTTCAGAACTGAACTCTTTTTCTTGTTCTACCTCACATTTGGTATCATCATGTCATTTTTATGATGTAAATTGAGTGAGCAAAAGCAGTATCGGCTTTAAAGATCGGCTCAAGAAAATCGGCATCCTGTATCGGTCATCAGCTAAGGCTTATGAAAAAAAAATCTGTATTGGCCCCTAATAATCCATATCGGTCGATCCCTAAATGAAACCATGACTCTAACCCCAACGTCTCGGGGGCAAAAGCAAATCGTACAAAAATTTACTATTATCATAAAAAATTTGTAATGAAATCCTGGCCCTTACCCCAACATCACAGGCGCAGAAGCTAATTGTTCAAAAATGTACTATTATCATAAAAAATCTGTAATAAAACCCTGCCCCTAACCCCAACATCACAAGGGGGAAAGCAAATTGTACAAAAACCAACTATTATAATAAAAAAATCAGTAATGAAACCCTGCCACTAACCCCAACGTCACAAGTGTGAAAGCAAGTCATACAAAAAACTTACTATTTTCATTTAAAACGAATGAAACCCTGCCACTAACCCCAACATCACAGGCACAGAAGCAAATTGTACAAAAATGTACTATTATCATAAAAAAATCTGCAATAAAACCCTGCCCCTAACCCCAACATCACAGGGGCAAAAGCAGATTGTAAAAAAAAAAACAACTATTATAATAAAAAATCAGTAATGAAACCCTGCCCCTAACCCCAACATCACAAGTGCGAAAGCAAGTCATACAAAAAACGTACTATTATCATAAAAAACGAATAAAACCCTGCCCCTAACCCCAACATCGCAGGCGCAGAAGCAAATTGTACAAAAATGTACTATTATCATAAAAAAATCTGCAATAAAACCCTGCCCCTAACCCCAACATCACAGGGGCAAAAGCAAATTGTACAAAAACCAACTATTATAATAAAAAATCAGTAATGAAACCCTACCCCTAACCCCAACGTCACAAGTGCGAAAGCAAGTCATACAAAAAACTAGCTATTATCATAAAAAAAACTAATAAAACCCTGCCCCTTACCCCAACATTACAGGCGCAGAAGCAAATTGTACAAAAATTTACTATTATCATAAAAAAATCTGTAATAAAACCCTGCCCATAACCCCAACATCACAGGGGGAAAAGCAAATTGTACAAAAAACAACTATTATAATAAAAAATCAGTAATGAAACCTTGCCCCTAACCCCAACATCACAAGGGCGAAAGCAAGTCATACAAAAAACGTACTATTATCATAAAAAAACGAAAAAAAAACCCTGCCCCTAACCCCAACATCACAGGCGCAGAAGCAAATTGTACAAAAATGTACTATTATCATAAAAAAATCTGTAATAAAACCCTGCAAATTGTACAAAATTGTACAAATTGTACAAAAAACAACTATTATAATAAAAAACGAATAAAACCCTGCCCCTAACCCCAACATCACAAGGGCGAAAGCAAATTGTACAAAAACCAAGTAATATAAAAAAAAACAGTAATGAAACCATGCCCCTAACTCTTAACATCACAAAGGCGAAAGCAAGTTATACAAAAACTAACTATTATTATAAAAACCTCAATAATGAAACCATGTCCATAACTCCAACGTCACAGGGACGAAAGCAAATCGTACAAAAAAAATTACTATTATCATAAAAAAACGAATGAAACCCTGGCCCTAACCCCCCAACATCACAGGGGAAAAAGCAAATTGTACAAAAACGTGCTATTATCTTATAAAAATCAATAATGAAACCCTGCCCCTAAAGCCCGTATTACACTGCACGATTTTTGCCCTCCTATAAGACCTTATCACACTGTGCGACATGTATCGTTTAAACTCTGGTACGAGAGGCATGTAGACTGTACGATGATGACATGGAAGCTTTAAAGGCAGTGTCACACGTTGCGCAACGTCACCAGCATGCACTCGTGGTAAACAAATACCGGCGCGCAGGTCGTAGCAGCAAACACACTGTGCAGTGATCATGCCGAATTTCTGACACTGTCAGAAAACTATCGTAGGCTATCTTTGGACACAAGACCGGGAAAACGACCGTCTTTGAACCTCTCGCATTGTACGACATAGGACCACCGATGAAGAGCTACGATCACAGAAATCGCAACGATTGTTTCAGGTTGGCAATCTTTCGTCTGGGACAGCCAATAATCATGCAGTGTATCCCGGGCTTTACCCCTCAACATCACAGGGGCAAAAGCAAGTCGTACAAACGTATTATTATGATTAAAAAAATCAATAACGAAACCTTGCCTTCAACCCCAACGTCACAAGGGCAAAAACAAATTGTACAAAAAACCCGCACTATTATCAACATCGGGAATTAAAAATAAGAGAAGTTTCTCGAATCCTAACATCCCCCCCTTTCATTACTCTTTAAGGTAATGGATGGGTGCACAGCAAAAAATGCCTTTCTTTAGTGTTGTCTTGTTTTCAGTACAAATATCTAACAATTCCTGAATCAAGATGAGCAAAGTGACCCTAGTAAATAATTCTATAGACCAAAAATATCAAATTTAAGGCATTTGTGCTTAAAACAAGCAACACAATAAAACTGCCAATGGGGTAAAAAAAGTAACTTTTTTCTAATAAATGAAATAAGTTTACAAATTTTCATACAGATATATTTTTGTATATATTTGTATCAAAAAAATTTTTTTGCTTGTTTTAGGTACAAATTCACTTAAATTTGATGTGTTTTGTCTACTAGACTTATTTTCTTAGACTTATGCTCTTCAAGAAAATTCATCATGATTTAAGAATTTTTAGATAATTGTACTGAAAACAAGACCAAAATACTAAGTAAGAAAGTCATTTTTTGCTGTGTATATCTTGTATAATTGTTTGTATGGCTCTCTTGCATCTGCAAGTGACTTGTTATTCACATAGATCGCAGACGTTGCATTCCATAACACCACCTGAGTTAAGTATTAAAGCACAAACAACGTTTCCCTACACGCAAAGTTATTAAAGAAATGCACACTCGGCCACACGCATTAGCCAGCACATCCGAAGTTTGTGTGAGTTCGTGTAGGATGGCTGGCAGACAGACGTGCAAGTTAAATGCGTGAGGCAGTTGTAGCTTTGCTCGTCATCCTCCAGCCATCCTCGGGATGCTTTTCTTCTTCTTGTTTCATTGGCGGGTGTCGTTTGAGTGATCAATTAATGAATTAATATCAATTAGAAATCTCATAAAATACATACTGCCATAACCATAAAATTGCATTGTTGTGTTTGATTGAACTTTTTGTGCTTTTGGTCTGGGCTTGTGTAATTAATCGGTTTTCAATTTCAAATTCGATTTTTGCACAGTTCGATTGCAAAACAAGATATTCAAGATAATTCGATTAGTGTGACGCATTTAGTTTCTGTCATTTCATCCGCCTCTCTCTCTCTCTCTATCTTTCTCTCTCTCGTGCAAGTGCTATCTGTCTGAAGTTCAAACACAAAGTAGTAACCCTTGTGTATTTGCAAAACTATCCCTCGTGTTTAAAATATGAATTGCGTTCCCCTGAACCGATGTGTTCAAAAGGCACTTCGTAGGCTCCACTGCTTTGACACGTGTATAGCCTTATGCAACAACACTAAACAAATGCATTGAATTGTGTGTGTGCGCGCGCGTGCCAAGCTTGTTTTTACAGCTTGTTTTTACATTAAGTAATCGTGTAAAATAATCGGGATTATAATTTTTACCTTAATAATCAGCATTATGATTTTCCTCAAAATCAAGCAGCCCTAGTCTGTTCATGAGCTTATTAGTTTAAATGTGACCATGGCATTTGAGAAAAAGTATGCCAGGGCCACTGAACTGTGCCTTGAAACCTTGTTAAAGCAAACTTGTCCTACTACATTGTGCATAACTGCAAAACCATCCAATTTGTCTGAATCTTGCTCATTTGTCAGTATTTTAAACAGAGGTGTCTCTGTCCCAGGTTTGCACAGATAACAGGTGCTTCTTTTAATTATTCAGCATTTACTCACCACAGGATGTGTTGCGTAAAGATGTCTAAATAAAGAAACACTGACCTCAACTTTACCGTTTTGTTTGATTTGTGGAGACAGTGGACCTCAGCTTAGGTAAAGACTTTAGTGAGGGAAGGACATTGACAGAAATAGAAGCGAAAGAACCCCAGGTGGGTTGTACCCCTGATGCCGAAACTGTCGTGCCAAAGTGTGAAACAGGGTGTAAATGATGTCTGCGTCTCTGGGGCACGGCTGCACCTTGAACAGGAGCTAAAGCCACATCTACACAAATCCCTTAGAGATGTTTTCCGTTGCCAGACTATATCCTGCTAAAAAACATCTTAAATGAGCTTAAGGTGGTTAGGTGTTCTCCTAGTTTTGCTTAAGCTTGTTTAGTGTGTCTGTTTTACAGGGCTTTTTGGCTCTTTTTTGCTGAAAGAGCAGCTTGTAGGTATGAATTTGGCTACTAGACTACCTTAACCAACTTTAATCACCTAAAACCACCTGACCTGTTTGATTCAGCAGGCTAAAAGGCAAATAGAAAAATATTGGTGGGTTAAAAGCTCTTCTGAACGGAAATATATGCTTTACCCATTGCAGAAGACAGAAAGCAGAGCTATTTTTAAAATCAGTGAATGAATCACTTTTCAATATTTATTACCACAGTAAAAAAAGCCTTGAATTTTAAAATAGCCAGATGAAGGGTAGAAGATCAGATGGCATAGCGCATTGATAGTGGGAAGAGAAATCTCAGCAGGAAATGTGACATCTCACTGAGCTCAGACAGCGACTCTACAGGGACCTTCACATGATCTTCTGATGATGAGGGTGTGGTGTGCTTTCATGAGATGATTTATCTATGAAGGAACCCTTAAAATCTACTGCATGTGCCAGTTTTTACACTCAAAATGAGTCATTGATTTACACAAACATTTAGAATCATTAAATAGACTTTATATGGAAAGAGATCATTTGATTTTTATTTTTAATTTTTGTCTTTAAGTACTTAAAGGAATATTACATTTTCTTAAAAGAAAAATCCAGATAATTTACTCACCACCATGTCATCCAAAATGTTGATGTCTTTCTTTGTTCAGTCAAGAAGAAATTATGTTTTTTGAGGAAAACATTGCAGGATTTTTCTCATTTTAATGTACTTTAACTCTTTCACCGCCAGCGTTTTAAAAAAAAAGTTGCCAGCCAGCGCCAGCGTTTTTCATGATTTTCACCAAAGTTTAATGCCTTCCAGAAAATGTTCTTTTTTAAATATATAAACATACAATATACCAAATGAAAGAACAGACCCTCTGCTTTCAAACAAAAAACCCATTTCATCCTACCTTTAGTGGTTCTTTTGCAATCAGCTTTTAAATATGGGTAGGTTTTTGCAAAAACACCATATTTTGAGCAAAAAGCAGAGATAATTCCATTTTTATGACAGACTTTTCATAGAGATCCCATTCAGAGCGATCTTTAAAACAGACACGGACATGCAGCAGCTTGTCATAGGGCAATACTTCCAGTTTTAAAAAGTTGCGGAAGGGCGCCACCTGGTGGATAATAGCGGTATTGCGGAAAGACGGAAAATTTCGTCATTGGATATCTCGTCAATGGCGGGGAAAGAGTTAATAGAGCCCAACATTTAATACTTAACTCAACACTTAACAGTTTTTTTTCAACTGAGTTTCAAAGGACTCTAAACGATCCCAAACGAGGCATAAGGGTCTTATCTAGCGAAACGATTGTCATTTTTGACAAGAAAAATAAAAAACATGCTCTTTTAAACCACAACTTTTTATCTAGGTCCGGTCCAGCGTGACCCAACGTAAATGCGTAGTGACGTATGGAGGTCTCGTGTTACATATATAAAACGCACATTTGCGGACCATTGTAAACAATAAACTGACACAAAGACATTAATTAGTATCAGTTGACATACAACAACGTAAGAACGGTCCTCTTTCAACACACTTGTTAACACTGGGGCGGAGTTTCGCGTTCGTCCTCTGTGACCTCTTGACGTCATGACGTATTGCGTGGGGTCACGCTGGCGCATCACGACCGGATAAACACGAGAAGTTGTGGTTTAAAAGAGCATATTTTTTATTTTTCTTGTCAAAAATGACAATCGTTTCGCTAGATAAGATCCTTATGCCTCGTTTGGGATCGTTTATAGTCCTTTGAAACTCCGTTGAAAAAAACTGTTAAGTGTTGAGTTAAGTATTAAATGTTGGGCTCTATTAAAGTCCATTAAAATGAGAAAAATCCTGCAATGTTTTCCTCAAAAAACATAATTTCTTCTCGACTTAAAAAGAAAGTAAACTGTTGCCCACAATGTTGTAATCCAAGAAAAGAGATTTATGTTGGGGTATGTACCTGTTGCATATCGTTAACATGTAATACACACTTACACAGCAAAGGAAATGTAAAAACGTGAATCGGGCGATAGTTGCTCTTTAAAGGCGGAGTGCACAATGTTTGAAAGCCAGTGTTGATATCTGAAATTACCTTAACATACACCTCCCCTACCCCAATAGAAAACGGGTATCAAAGTACATGTTTTTGAAAATTAAATGTTATCATCTCTGTGTAAACAACAAAAATGCTAATTTGTGAAACAGATGACATCATGTGCATAGGTATTGTGCATGTGCATGTGTTCAGACATCTAGTGACACTTTAATTAAAACACTTGTAATTGTTCACATGTCATTAAATGTATAAATATGCTGTTCTTGTTGCATTTACACACCAGGTAACCAGCAGATGTTCCCACACGCTGCGTTTTACGTAACTCTAAAAAGTAAATGTATACGTTTGTGTAATCTAATATCTTACCTTTTGGCATAGTCAATGTAGTAGAATAAAAAGCATTAGTCAATTTCACAACAACAGCATCAGCGCTGGATACCTGAGGTAATTTTATGCTATGGACCTCAGAAATGAGTTTCTTCGCCGTGCCATCTGTCATTTCAAATGCGTGTTTACTTACAGTTCAAATAGATTTGATTGGCTGTCAATGGTTTATCGTTCATCAGTAAGGAAAAATGTGCCCAGAAAGTGATCCCAACGATATTGTTTATTGTATCTTTATCGTTATAGTTGTGGTGCGAACTCCGCTATTCTCTTTGACATAAAAGATTTCTAAAACAATCTTTTTTATAGTTATAGTTATCGTTGTAACATGAACGGCCCTTTATGAGTCTGGCTGTACAAATTCATATGAATTAGCCACCTTATAATACATATAACTTGCCATAAGATTGCGCTGGAAACTTTGTGTAAATTATGGTGTACTGTAGGTGAATATTGCATATGTTTAGCATGGTGAATAGCATGGCAATATCGAATAGAGAATACATTTAGCTAAACAGACTAAAAGTTAGCAAAGAGTCTCAGTACATATTGGGGTCAATAAGATTATATTTGTATGTGAAGCAGGACCATGCCTGTAAATGGCTCAGAGATAAGAAACGTCTTACATCAAAGACAGCTAGATATTAAATTGCTACTCTGAAGAAATGGGATGGAGAATATTGGTTATGATTTTATTTTGTGGGCCATCTCATAGTGGTTTCATAAGGATGAGACCTCAGAGTATCTTTTATTTAGCAGATTCCCTGTAGCTCCATTTGTACTCTGCATGGTCAGATAGAGCACGAACTGGCTTCTCTCTGACTAGATAGATTTGTCAGGCATTTTATAAATAGCATAGCACGTGGTCTGATCTGTTGCAGGAGAATGAAATATCAGCCTCAAGCATTCAGTGCACCACAGAAATATTTCTTTTGGAGGATTTGGTTTGTTTTGAAAGACTACAATTAGGATAAATTTGCACAGTCCTTAACTACAGGACATATGTTTAAGCAAATGAATGGTGTATGTTCTATTTTAGTTTCTTTTCTCCATCCAGCTTCAGTCATGGGAGCTCAAACTTTGTTTCTTTAACTTAAACTTAACGCTTACACAGCACTTTAGTGCCCATTTACACGACACTGCTTTCAAAAAAAAAAAAAAAAAAATGTAGCAATCCCTTTACACAACATCTGAATTTTAGGGGCCTAAAAATAAACTTTTTGTTTCACTTTCGAACTATTTTTTAGGATTATCATGTTACATATCACTATCAAATAAACAAACAATCAGCATGACAAAAGGAGAGCATTAAAACTAATCTGGCAAATAGACAATGCTTGGTTGTACCACCTGACATTTATTGAATGGGATATCGAAAATATTTTAAAACTTTAAAATGTACTGGAATGTTCTTTAATAAACAATAGTTTTAAACACATTGTTCCCGACTCAAAAATATGCATGACATCCATTTTTTAAAGATTTTTCAAAAATATGTTTTTATAAGCTTGTTTTGTCATTGACCCACATAGTTATTGCACAAACAATAAACTAAAATGTGAAACTTGACCCAGAAAAATCTAACTCCTTTTATGACACAACCAAATGCAAAGCTTTAATGAGCAAGCACAGTGTTCCACCTCAAGGATTAAAGCAATATATACGTCCCCTATGGTTCACATGGTACTCATGTTGCATGCTTTATTAAAGAGCACCCATTTCATTGCTAAAAACAATGTTATTTTGTGCATTTGGTATAATACATTGTGTTTGTGTGGTTTAAACACATTCTTTTCCACAAACCGTACATTTTTGTAGCTTTCCCTGTCTTCCTGAAACGCACAGATTTAAAAAGCTCTCTGTCCCTGATTGGCCAGCTAATCTGTACGTTGTGATTGGCCTGAATACCTCTTGACGTCAGCCGGAAATTTTACGCTCATTACAATGTTTGAAAGATTCGCTCACAATGCAATGCTGATCATCATTTACTTTGGGGTTTGTACCTTTTGCATATCGTTGACATGTGCTAATACACACTTACGCACCAGAGGAAATGTAAAATCGTGAATCGGACCATAAGGGTTCACCCAAAAATAAAAATGATGTCATCAATTACTCACCCTAATCTAAACCTGTATGAGTTTCTTTATTTTGTTTAACACAAAAGAAGGTACTTTGAGTAATAGTAACACACAGTGTATGGTACCTATTGACATAGTATTTATTTATCCTACTATGGATGTCAATGGGTAGTCAATTGTGTGCTTACCATCCTTTATCAAAATATCTTCATTTGTGTTCAACACAATAAAGAAACTAAATACAGGTTTAAAACAACATGAGTTTAAGTAAACTATGACAGACGTTTCATTTTTGGGTGAACTATCCCTTTAATGTTTCCCATTAAAGCAGGAAATAAAACAAGGTCTTACTTGTGAAATTAACCGTATTGCCTGGTTTCCGTAGAGCAATTTGTGATAGAATGTTCTCAATTAAAGCATCTAAATATGAAAGTAATGGTCTGCATTTAGTTTGCTAGTTTGTACATCACAATGGGAAATTGAAAGGCGAGGATTTGTAATAAAGGCGGAAATGTTTCTTCGGAGGGCTATGGAACTAAAATGGCTTTAACCAGCAGGTGCAATAACAATGTAGGTTTATTGTTGGTTCGAATGTTTGTATCACATCGAGAGAAAAGGTGGCATCTGGCATGTTAGTAATTGAGAACCATGGGAATAGTGATTAATAAAATATGCCCACAAAGGAGCGGTATATATTGTAAATCTGTATCATTTTTACAGGCAAAGCAACCCTAGAGCTCAATAGTTGTATTCGTACGACACAATCAACTGGACGAGATTGCATTGCAAGGAAATTCAGTGAGTATTTATTTAGCTTGTTTTGTTTAAGTTAATTTGTGAATCTCTCTCTCTCTCTCTCTCTCTCTCTCTCTCTCTGTGTCTCAGCTTTAGGCATAGCCACTTGGTACTGATTGATTCTTCTATGATGTAAATGTACATGCAGAATTCATGATAATGCCTCTGGTGAGGGCCAGGTGCACTGTTGCATTTCAATGACTCACATTTAGTAGGAATATTCATTTTCAAAACATGGTGAATTTACCGTCTCTAGATAATTGCAGAACATTGCAATGGTGTTCTGTATAATGCAGGTTCATGGTAATGTCTGTAAGCATGACTGCAATGTAATCAGACAGGCTATTATGCACACTCCAGTTGTTGTTATATAAATGATTTAGAACGTTCTAAAAATAAATCACCATCGTTTCTGTGCCATAAATACATGAAATTGAATGTCGCTGATAGCTTTAAGGGTCCTGTTACTGTTTTTAGGATGCTTTTGACTTTTTTTCTCATGTTTTCAGGGCCATGAAAACTAGACTAGGGTGTCTGTCTAACAAGTCTGACTCATGCAGCGATTTTTCAGAATTCCTACCCCCTACTCAAGAGAGGTCTACAAGATATTTAAAGTAAGGAGTAAATATAGTATGCCATTACTGACACGAAAAAAATACATTTAAATGCTAATCTTATTGTGTCTATCTCAGGCTGTCCAATGATGAAGTGTCCAGATGGGCGGAGTCGTTTGATGCGCTGCTGTCCAATAAATGTAAGTCACGTTCAGTATGATGAGATCTGTGGGTCTTGATATTTACAACAAATGTGACCCTCCCTGTGAAAACCCAGCTAAAGTTATATAGTTGTGATTTACATAAAATTATCCTATATAATGTAAACAACATTTTGTAAAAATATAACCTTGATATCTTTAATATTGACTTGAGTAAGGCCTTGTCAAAGATTGAAATTTTGTGAAAAACAAAAGGTTTCCTAAGTTATGTTGGGACATTTAAGTCGTTTTTTACAAACAAACCTTACAATAAGCAATTGTGGTGTGCATCTGGTGATACAACTTAATGGCACTGATATATGTTAAAGAGTAACTAAACCCTAAACCAACTTTTTTAAGTTAATGATCTGTAAGAATGGGGCTTTATTAGTGCTGTTCATTGATTTTAGTAAGTTTTTTGACATTTGGATATAAAGTGTTTCAATACTACAATATATGGTGTAAAAACGTCTGAGTGCTGCCCTCTTCAGGTTGAACGGTTGCTACTGCAGTTGATTTTTCCTATTGGATGTTGGGTCCAAAAAATGACTTGTGACGTAAGCAGGTTCAAGATCACCACGCCCTTGTTACGATCTCACCACACACTTGGTACGAGCTTAGTTCATCCCCTCTATCTCCGTTGGGATCTGCCCACTTTTCTTGAATTTTTCAAATATTGCCAGTGGGTGGAGTCAGGCTCTGACCAGGGGTTTAGTTACGCTTTAAGAGAAGTCAGTACAATGTGTTTTCAAATAAAGGCAGCTTAAAGGTGCAGTGTGTAATTTTTAAAAGGATCTCTTCACAGAAATGCAAAATATTATACAAAACTATATTATCAGGGTCTATAAAGACCTTTTTATGATGAACCGTTATGTTTTTTGTACCTTTGAATTTGAAGTTTTTATCTACATACACCGAGGGTCCCCTTTCATGGAAGTCACCATTTTGTGCCGCCATGTTTCTACGGAAGCCCTTAACGGACAAACTTTTTACTAAGTTGTCTCCTTCAATGACATGTTTTTCGGTTGCGGCTACTGTAGCTTCTCTATGCGTTTCAAATGCGAGGGGTGAGCAGTGGACTGAGCCGTTGGTTGCAGTTCAAAACCTCACCACTAGATGCCACTCAAATTTACACACTGCATCTTTAAATGTGCATTTTAGTCTGGGACTAGGATAAGCCCTGTCTGGGAACCTGCCCATATAAGTCTTTAGTCTGGATTTAACAGACAGGGTCACAATGCTTATTTCACATTATAACACAATCTTGGTATTGATCCATAAAATATCATGGCACATATTTATCTAGTTGCTCATGGTTTCGTGCTATGGTTTACCGGTGACTTATGTAAGAAGCTGTCCATATTAATCTAAAGCCGCCATTTCCCCTTGAGTCACGAGTTTGGCTGCGACTTCTGTCGTCGGTTGCTCACAAAATTACAGGCTTTATTTTCTCGGGCTCAAATCCAGCATCATTTGGAACAGCGTGTGAGTCTTTTCCTGAATCTCACAGCACTGACACCCCAGATGCACCACAAATAACCGCTCGCTGTGCTGCGAGCAGACGATGAAGTTCACGCTGAAGAACCGTGTGAAATCTGTTCACATTTAGATAATCGAATTGAAAGTCATTCAGATATGCTTTATTAGTAGAGCTTGCTAACTCAAGCATCACTAATACTATTTCCTATATTTAGGGTTGGGTATTTTAACACACACCTAAACCCAAATGTTAAATTTGATGGGTAACTTTCTCCACACAACGAGAATATGGAATTCATACGTATTTTACGAGGTGGCTAATTTGTATGGCCATATTTGTACATTTTGTACAACTTGCTTTTGTCCCAGTGACACTGGAGTTCGGTTTCATTATTGCTTTTTTATGATATTCATACATTTTTATACGATGCGCTTCGTACTAACGGCGGTTTCACACTGCAAGCGTGAGCAACGCGTAAGCAGTGCATGTTTTTTTCAGTGCCCCTTGTTAATAAGTTACAACAATGTGGATTAAACAAATCGCAGTTATATAACTTACACTGACCATCAAATATGCGTATTGAAGATATCTTGCTCATAAATGCATGTAAAATAAAGTAATGTAAACTTGAGATTTTTATACTGTTATTAAACTGCACAGTACGCGCTGCAAACGTAGCCGGTGTGAAAGCACAATGGCCACGCACGCCAAACGCTCTCCTCACGTGCTGCTCAGGCAATGCATACCTCTCACGCTTTCGGTGTGAAACCGCCGTAATTCATATGAATTAGCCAACCCGCAAAATACGTACGCATTGTCTTGAAATCAGGCTGAAATGATAATTGAAATTGTGTGGCTTTTCTTGATTGAGAGGCGCTATTACTTTTAAGTTATTACTTTGATATGGATTAAAAAACAACCACATCATATTTTGGAATAAAAAATTGAGAGACTTGAAATGCCCAATCACATACAAGACTCTTGCTTCATGGCAGTGATTTTTGCATAGCCAAGCGGCACTACAATTTACAATAATTTTACAATAAGCTATGACAGAGAACATGCACAGACAGATGTGCATTCATTTGCATTTTACAATGGCTTCAGATGTGGTTGGAAGTACTTAAACTGTTTTACAAACTTTCCTATTTTATACTGTTAAAGGTGCAATGTGGGACTTTTAGCGGCAGCTAGTGGTGAGACTGTGAGTTGCAACCAACGGCTCAGTCCTTCCCTTTCAAAAAGCATAGTGAAGCTACGGTAGCCGGCACATGATAAATATGTCATTGTCCACGTAGTAGCAGCAAAGCACGATCTATAAAACAGTTTGTCCATTAAGGGATACTGTAGAAACATGATGGCGTGAAATGGCAACTTCCATGTAAGAGGACCCGCAATGTATGTAGATAAAAACGGCTCATTCTAAAGTAATAAAAACAATACAGTTCATTATGTAAGGTCTTTATACATCACTTATAATATATTTACGTATATTATATTAAATTTCTGTCAAGAGATCTTTCTAAAAGTCCCACATTGCACCTTTAAATAAAGTTTCTGTCAATAAACATGTTTAAATGTAGTGCTACGTCAATCACATTTTCAAAAAACCATTTACTGTTAGACTGTTTAGTTAATACAATGTTATGCAAAGGTTTTTATTTTTCTGTGTATGTTGCTGTTTAGGTGAAAACCCCTATGAAACCCATGCATTTTATATGGCATATATCTCTCCATGTATCCATTATGGCACAGGAAACATACAGCGGAAATTTACTTTTGATAAAAACTGGACATGCTAAAGCAGAACGTGTTGTTCCTTTGAAGGCAGGAGAACATTCTGCCTCTGTACCCGCCTCTTGATTGTCCTTTCATTGAATTTCCAGAGAAGCACTATTGTCTCATTTACCCGCCCTGGACTTTAATTGTATTCAGGCGAGGGCTACTCTTGCACAAAAAGCATACAGCATAAAAAATATGTGCTTTACTGCTCACTGACACAAAAGACAAACGGGTGATTGAAGAATCACAAACAGTTTTTGAATGAAGATGTATGATGTAAAGAACTTGTTGTATCATTATTATCACAAATATCTTCTTGGAGCTCAATTGGTACACATCGTGTAAGCAGTGCAAAGGTTGTGGATTTGATCCCACGCAACGCACGTACTGATAAAATGTATAGTATGGATGCACTGTACAGTTAGTTGCTTTGGATAAAATACATAAATACATGTAATGAAATAACAGCAAAATGAAATAATAAAATAACAAACTCAAGCATTTTATATGAAAAATGTGGTTATGATATGTCATATCAGAAATGCATTATACTCTAAAAATATATTGGGGTGGTTTTAACCCATGATTGGTTAAATATTGTACAGAATCAACTGTTAGGTTATAAATAAACCTATGCTAGGTTGTTTCAACCAAAATGCTGGGTATATTCCCATTGCTACAGCCAGCATAAGTTCATTTATAAACGCTTTCAGAAACGCACACGCATCCAAACTGAACCAGTGAACTTCCATTCTGTATTTATCGTTCTGTCTAGTGGCTAAACTGATCTCTGAAACAAATACCTTGTCGAAAATGAAATGTTTTGGTTTGCTAACGATGATGGGAGACGAAGAGTATGGATCACAACTGTGCGGTGAGGTTTGGCAGCAAGGCAAGAATTCAATGACCTGTAGCTAACATTGTATACATTAATTTCACTCTAAAAAATTATTTTAAATAGCACTAAAAGCTCGTAAACATCAGGAGAGCATTATTACGGTGCGTTCACACCAGATGCGGAAGAGGCAGCAAAAACACGCTACTCGTGCGTAGTTGGAAGCTTGAACATTTTGAGTTTATGCAATTCATTAGTGCGTGAAATTTAAGTCTTTCGAGACATCAAGTGGAAATTTGTGTCATGGGCGCAGCTTATATAGCTCAAATTGAGTAAACTTACCAGATTGTTCGACCTCCTTACTCTTCCAAACAAGATCCTTTTAATTCCTTCAAAAGTACGAAGATGTCTCGTGTATACGCATATACGGGATGATATAGCACCACTTAGGGCGCACTCACACTATCCAAACCAAACTGTGCTCGGGCGCGTTTGACCCCCAAAGTCTGGTTTGTTTGACTAGTGTGATCGCTCTGTACTGCGCCCGGGCGTGGATTGATTAATCGCACCGCGGCCGGGTTGCACGGTTCACTTGGGCTCAGGCGCGGAAGGCCTGAGCGCGATTCAAAAGGTGAATACGTCAGTTGCGCGACGACTCATCTTCATCTGCCTTCGTAAAAACCTTTAGATGCGCGCAGCGGGGTTACATGAATGTCCAAGCTGCACATGTGACAGAACAACTAAGCAATATAATGACATGTGAGAGGGATGTCTGTAATCGCGCACCAAACGACTCCGAATAAAAAACAAGTGCTATATTTAAGGGCGCACTCACACTATCCAAACCAAATCGCGCTCGGGCGCGTTTGACCCCCAAAGCCTGGTTCGTTTGACTAGTGTGATCACTCTCTTCCACACCCGGGCGCGGATTGCTTAATCGCGCCGCAGCTGGGTTGCAGAGGTGGGCCGGAGCGCGGTTCATTTGGGTTCAGGCGCAGAAGGCTGTGATGTGAGCGCAATCGCGCCTGAGCGCGATTCAAAAGGTGAAGACGTCAGTTGCGCGACCACTCACGTTCATCTGCATCCGTAAAAACCTTTTGATGCGAGCAGCGGGGTTACGTGAATGTCCGAGCTGCACACGTGACAGATCAACTAAGCAATATGATGACATGTGAGAGGGATGTCTGTAATCGCGCACCAAACGACTCCGAATAAAAAACACAGACTTATCATTACAGTGGGTTCCAGTGTTAAGAGGGAGCTTTACTTCCTGCTTTTTTCAAAACAATCGCATCTTAATGACGAAAGCGCGCCCGGACTCGGATCGATAAAAAGTACAGTGTGAGTGCGTGCACCTGGGGGAGTAGGAAGGGGTGACAATCACGTTGGGGCATGGTTTGGTTTGGTTTGGATAATGTGAGTGTGCCCTTACGGTTCTACATAGCACAATATGGTTCTACACAAGTAAGGGTGCACTCACACTATCCAAACCAAATCGCGCTTGGGCGCGTTTGACCCCCAAAGCCTGGTTCATTTGACTAGTGTGATCGCTCTGTTTTCCGCGCCCGGGCGCTGATCGGTTAATTATGCCGCGGCCGGGTTGCAGAGGTGGGCCGGAGCGCGGTTCACTTGGGTTCAGGGGCAGAAGGCTGTGGTGTGAGCGCAATCGCGCCTGAGCGCGATTCAAAAGGTGAAGACGTCAGTTGCACGACCACTCACATTCATCTGCCTCCGTAAAAACCTTTTGATATGAGCTGCGGGGTTACGTGAATGTCCGAGCTGCACACGTGACAGATCAACTAAGCAATATGATGACTTGTTAGAGGGATGTCTGTAATCGCGCATCAAACGACCCCGAATAAAAAACACAGACTGGGGAGTAGGGAGGGGTGACAATCGCGCTGGGGCATGGTTTGGTTTGGTTTGGATAATGTGAGTGCGCCCTAAAATGGTCCCCCTATGATTACGAGCCAGTGAATCACTTTTAGTGATACAGTATTTAGCACCATTTGTTTTTTGAGTATACACAGTAACATTAGTTTAGTGTTAAAGTTAATACATGTTAGATATAAAATATGAACAAAGGTACTTTACTTGTTATTAAAAATAAACTACTGTAAAAGGACTCTTTTGTTGTTATTGATTCTCTGTGGAAGTCTACCGGAAGTTGCGTGTAGTCCACAAAAGCCGTTTGTTTACTTTGCTGCTGCTGAAACCATCTATAACCCAATAGTTGATTCTGACTACCCAAGTTTTTTTAGAGTGCAGCTTTACAGGTGTTTATCCATAACAATATGTATCTTTGTTTCATAGATGGTATGACAGCCTTCAGAACCTTCCTCAAAACAGAGTTTAGCGATGAAAACATTGAGTTCTGGTTGGCGTGTGAAGACTATAAAAAGATCAAATCCCCTGCTAAGATGATGTCTAAAGCCAACAAGATCTACAAGGAATTTATTGACGTCCATGCACCCAGAGAGGTACGTTGACCTCTGTTATAAACAGCAACACCTGCAGTACGTCTCTTATTCAAGAGATGTAATGGTTTAATTCATATGCATGGTGATATAAACAGCAGTCTCCTCTTTCATTAGCCTAAAGTAAATATATCATAAATTTATAAATGAATGTAAGATGACCAACTTTTCTATAGCTCAAACAGGCCTACTAGTGCATGACGCTACAAATGCCAAGGTCATGGGTTCGATTCCCATTACTGCACGTTCACATACTTATTTTTAAGTTAGTTTTAAACCTGAAAACTGTGGTCCTGCTGAGCATGACCTTCAGATACTTTATGATTCACTGCTTGTTGTTTGGGTAGCTCAGTCCCTACGTACCCTTGTGTGACTCACAGAGGGCTTAGTCCAGACATTTTACAAAGCCTCCTCATTCGCTGTTGTCTTTCTCACTCACCTAATGCCTTTGTGATGACAAGCAGCTATTGGATTCTATGAGGGTACAAATGTACCAAGTTAATGAACTGTCTACACTTTTCAATAGCATAAGCATATCACAGAGTCCTGCTTTAAACTCCTAAGACCTGAATGTCCACATGCGTGGACATCAAATTTATTTGATGTTCGCACCATAACACTTAATTCTGTGTAACTTGAACCTGTTGTACACAAACGTGGACAATTACACTGCTTCATGTTCAATGAAAAATATTTGGTTATTATATTTATTGGTTCTTCCTAACCCCAAAATAGCTGGAAGAAATCTGAAAAAAGACAAACCAAAGCTCAAAACCATAAACTTTTCTATACCTGTAATACCAAAGTTGTGAGTTAGACTCCCAGAGAATGCATACAGTAAATGAATTTGAAAGCATTGTAAGTCGAGATTATAAAATGCTTAAATTTCACACTGTCAGAAAAAATGGTCAGGGGTGGTACACTTTTTTAAAGGGGGGGTTCAATGGTATTTAAAGCATTCTGACTTATTAACACAGTTACAGAGTTGTTTCCTCATGCTAAACGCAGGCAAAGAGTCAAAAAAGCAGTTGGACATGTTACAGAGTATTTCTGTGCCGAATGCACTTCGCCAGGGTTCGTACAAGTTTCGGAAAGTTTTATTCAATTACAGGTCCAACTGACGTTTCAGGGGTTTTCTATACGTATCACTTCTTTATATGGGCTCTTCCCCCGGAAAACCCCGCCCACCCGTCAATCAGCGGGAGACGCTAGAGCTTGCAAACTTCTTATCACGCCACTCAGCTTTGTTTAATTTCAAAACTTAACAATGGCACGAAAGATGAAGTGTGTTTTTGGATGTAAGGAGAAGAAATCCAGCCTTATGAAAACAATGGATATAGTTTATTATCCGGGGTAGCAGGGGAGTTTTGCATGTGTGTTTGATGCGGTGGATTATCCCAACCGGGTCATGACGAGTTGCACGCGGTAAGTAAGACTTCTGTCTTATGTTGAAAATAGGCGTGTGCATATTATATAAATGACACGAACATGTAGTGAATCATAAGTTAAAACAGTGTTGTATAGTGTTGCATGACTTGTACTCGCTCCTCCTGCAGTATAACTCCTCCTTCTTTTTTTCGTACTTTATCGGAAATATTCGGTAAAGCTAATCTTTCTTTTATAAATCTGATTAAACTAAAGACTCTTCGGCGATATAAAGGATGTCATACCACTCTATGAGGCTGTTTACACTTGGCATTAACATGCGTTTTCGTCGATCGGATCACAAGTGGACGACGTTAATGCCAGGTGTAAACGGTGTTCAAAACGTTTTGAACGCATCCACTTTCAACCACTTTCAACCACATCCAAAGGTAGTCGAAACCACTTTCGATCGGATCGCTTTGGAATTGCGGAACGCAAATGTGGTTGAATGTGTTCGAACAGCCACACGCGACCGCCTTCTCTCAGCCCATTTATCTAATCTGAGGTATTAAACACAAGTTTTACGTCTTTTTTTTACTTCTGGCGTGAACATACGGTGAACAGCGCTATTTTTAGTCTTTCATTGATAAAACTACTGCAGGTGTTCTCCGTAGTTTCGTTTTGAAAGCGTGAAAGTTGCGCGATCCTATTTCATCAATTGCGCTAAAAATTCAGAGAAAGCTCCAACATATAAACGTACAAAACACTGTGCAGCATGTTTACTTGCTAAACAAGCAGCAGACTCTGACATAATATTAGTTTGCGTCCATATAAACTAATTACTCCCGCTCGCGTTTGAATGACAGGAGAGAGATTTTGCCCACCGTCTCACAGACCACTCTCTCACAGTATTCAGGACAGAAGCGGTCGAAAGTGGACAAAAGAGACGGATTTAAATACCAGGTGTAAACGTAATGTGTCTCTCTCGTCCACTTGTGATCCGATCGATGAAAACACATCTTAATACCAAGTGTAAACAGCCCCTATAGGTACTCCAGATTAACATCAGAAATGCAGAAACAGTGTTACGTGAGCTTTAAAAAGTACTCCTTTGCACCAAAAGAGTTCATATTAGTACCTCACATGAACATACTGGTACCAAAGAGTGCATCTCAGTACCTTAAAGGTACATACTGGTACCAAATGTATGCATATCTGTACTTAAATGGTGATTTTTAAAGGGTACATCCCCAGTGCAGCTAGGGACCATTTCTGACCATTATTTTCTGACACAAACAAGGTCATATTTCTCCATTGTAGCTAAATTGGGAAGTTATAAAATGTTACAGGCAACAATTCTGATTTTTATTCTCATATCCATCTACAGGTCAACATAGACCACAGAACCAGAGAGGAAACCAAACGGAAGCTTCTGGAGCCAACGTCCAACAGCCTGAATGAAGTCCAAGCAAAAATATACAGCCTCATGGAGAAAGACTCCTATCCCCGGTTTATACGATCAAAAATCTATCAGGACTTACTGAACAGAACACAGATGCACTGTCAGAGAAAATCAGTTTAAATGAATGTCTATTAAAGACTTTTGGCTTGCCTGATTAGTTGATATTGAGAAAAAACACAGACTTTATTTGAGGAGCTCAGATGCAAAAGGTGCTAAACGCCACCACCTCCAAAAATGAGATAATGATATTTACTGAATGCTCTCGGTGCGTATTACACATTGATCAAATACTTCTGCTTAATCCCAGCCTCAGGTCATTCAGGAATACCGGTTTGTTGGCAGAATCCATTAAGAGTCTGATACATGAGTATTAGACTCACTTAGTGAGCTTTGGCATCTGAGCTCTTCAACTGTGATATATAGCATAGTCTGGGTGTTTGTAGATACTTTATGAGTAATCAGAAAACGATTAGTCAAAAACAAACTAGTTCCTTACTAGTTGGTGCATCTAAAGTAAAACATGGCCCTGTACTGTGGTTTATTCGTAACATGTGACTCTCCTTCATAATTGTGATAGAATGGTCAATGTTCTTTCTGAATGCTGGCAAGCATGAAAATGTAAATATAGTCTCTACATGGATAATATGTTTTAGTAGATAATAATAATTTATTTTTCTTATCTTTAATGTATCTTACATATTTCAACTGAATTGTTGTGGTACATGGAATGTTTACCCAAAAATAAAAATTCTAAATAATATAATTTAGAATATAATTTCTTTGTTCTGCTGAACACAAAGGAAGATATTTGTAATAAAGCAGGAAACAGAAGCACCACTGACATCCATAGTAGGAAAAATCCAACTATGGAAGTAAATAGTTCTCAAAAATGGTTTTGTTACAAACATTGCTTAAAATATATTCCTTTGTGTTCAGCAGAACAAAAATGAATATGTAAATGTCGACAAAATTTTCATTTTTGGGTAAACTATCCCTTTAAGACTGTTTTAAGACTGTCAACCCATGACATGCCTACTGTGTTACTGCATGCAGTCCTGGATTGCACACACGGCCCACGCACTATTCTGATTGGCTGAGATTTTGTAATCGATTGTGTCGCATCACAACTTGCCTGCCACTGGAATATTGTTGGTGTAATACTTAATAAACTCCAATAAATAAACTCACACACACAACACCAGAAGTGGGGGAAAATATTTTCCGGTGTGGCATTATTTATTTAGATTTATTCTTTCACACCGTCACTGTAAAAAGTAAAACGTTGGATACATTAAAATAAATACTCAAATTTTTTTTTTTTTATTCGACTTCTCACTTTTTACAGTGTTGATGTTCTTATGGTTTACAATGGCACGTTCTGTAGTGATTAATACTTTATAAAGTAAAGCATGTCACATCTGTCACATCAGCTGCTTTGTCTGGTTTTTAGTTCAATATACGAAACACTTTCAGATTTTGCTTGTCAAGCTACCAAATATGGGTCACTAATCTTTCTAGCAGACACAGTTAAACCACATCTACTTTTTTTATAACAAAATAGGTTTCCGCCTGTTCTGCAGTAACTTTAGACATGTAACTATATGACAATATTTTGACAGATGAAAAATGTGATTATTTATTAAAAAAATTGCAACATTCAATGATACTACACTAAGAATACCCTAAACCCTGAAAAATTAAGTACAACCAATATTGAAGTTTTAGGGAGTTTGTAATGACAGGTTCATGGGTTTGATTCCACAAAAATGCATGGATACTATATGAAGAAATAGGACATAATAGAAAAAAATAACCAAGACTTTATATTGTAACAGCTATGTGGCATAATATACAATACTACAATAAATACACTGTCAAAAAAAAGGGTAAAAAATGGTCCCTTTCTGTCACTGGGGCAGTACCCTTTATAAAGGTCCTAAAATGTACCCAATATGCTATTTGGTACCAGTATGTACATCTGATGTACTAATTTAAAGTCTTTAGCTGCAAATGTGTACTTTTTAAAAGAATATCGCCCCAGAGAAAGCGAAGGACCTTGTTTTTCTGACAGTGTAGTTATACAATGTCCAAAGACAAATTGCAGTCTCTACAGTGCACACAGATGTGAACCCCATGGCTCATTCTGGCCAGTAGCCCAGATGGAATAATTAAATCTTCCAGCTCTTCAGATCAGAGCTTGCTGACTACAGTTTTAGTTAAAGAGATCATCTGTGTGCCTGGGGCAAAGTCTTCCCTGGAGGCACGGCAAACAGAATCACAGACGCATGCCCCCATGTCAAAGCTACAGTATGCGGAGGCACTGTTACCATGAAGAAAACAATTCAGGTGGAAGTTCCAACCTGATCTCAAGGGAAAACATGACTATTTTAAGAGAAGGCGATTTTAAATAAATAAACAATGTTGTACAAAAACATACATTTATAAAAGAAAGAATAAAGCTCCGCCCCCTAGCCCTGCCTCTACACCCAAAAACAACAACTGATTGTATTAAAACATATGATTAAGATCGTATGCATTAGGCTTCTCATACATGGACACTCAAAAACATGCTGGGTTATTTTTAACCTATGACTGAGTCAAAAAGAGCTATTATTTACCTATCTTGGGTTGTTTTACACCAAAATGGTGACATGTCCTCCCCACACTTTAAAATAAAGATCCTGTCCCTTGCACTTTTTTAATGCTTTGTCACTTAGATTTTAGCTAACTAACATTAAGCCAATCACAGGTTAGCGTTATGAGACAAATCACATTTCGTGCACACCTGTCTTTTTTGCTATTGACACATTTTAAAGCTCAAAAGACAAGAAATGGGAACAGCACGCTTATGCAGCTGCAACTGAAAACAGAGCTCATGGCAATGATAATAACACTATACATAAATCAGGATATGTGTTAGAAACAAGCTGATATAGTGTCGCTAATCTATGCTAATAGTAGGTGGCAGTTTGTTTAGAGATTTAAAAATGACTGCCTATCTGCTTATCACAAATTTGTGATGTTGTTGTGACAGCTGAAACTGAATTAGTAATTTAAGAAATTATCATGGGGACCAATTGTCCCCACAAAGATAGGAATACCAGTATTTTTGTGACCTTGTGGGGACATTTTGAGGTCCCCATGAGGAAAAAAGCGTATAAATCAAATTTCCGTCTCACTTTGTCGCTACGCCCCTAATTGGAGCCCCTTTTTAGTGTTTTGTTAATTGCTGCAAGTGGAAAATAGTACAGTGTATCAATTTTACCAGAAATTGATTGTATTATCCTTAGGAAGCATCCAACCACATACAAAGTTGTAGTTTAAAGATGTGTTAGTAGATGCATTAAGGTTTTTTTTTTTTAAATAGACAATACTCAAGGTCTCTAAACAAAAGTGCCAGGAATCATCACTGACCTGCCCTTTACCAACAATAAACTGATGTTGTATTCCCGTATAAAGCGCCACTCATTGTGTCTGAGGGCTAATTCATAACACTTCATGAGCATTAGAGCTGACAGCAACCTCGAGCAGGAGATTTGCACTCTGTTGTGAGTGTGCAAAGATGTTTTTGCCCCTCATATTGCCAGGAAATTAGGAAACAAGCTGGAAAATTTGGTGTGGGGTTTTCCAAGGTGTTGGTTCATCATAATGTACAATAATGGGTTTTAAAATTTGCCCAATTTGCGTCTGGTGTAATGGATATATTTTTACAGACAATCTCTCTCTCTCTCTCTCTCTCTCTCTCTCTCTCTCTCTCTCTCTCTCTCTCTCTCTTTCTCTCTCTCAGATTAATCCCAAAACACACACAAACATGAATCACACACACATGAAATTGCTGAAATTGTACAAAGCCTAATTGTATATAATTGTAAATAATAAGATTGTTGGCCTAGATTGTACATACAGAGCAATAATGCGCAATGTTAAGAAGAACTAAATGTAGTCCCATTTAAGTCAGCATAAATTGTCATGCAAGTCTAATTCACATTATGTATTTGTACTTTTATATCATTGTAAGATGTGGGTCAGCATGCTCTTGAATTTAAAGAATCGCTTTGGACACAGTATTACATGATTATGAATCATCAAAAAATCAAAGTGAGTCACAAAAAAGTGCAACATTCCAGAATAAAAGCATTCATTGTTCAAGGTAATGGTGAAAGAATCAATCATTCTTATCAGCATATTTCTGTCATTTGAAGGGCATTGAGCTCATGGTCTCAAGAAGAAAAGAAAAGTTATGTTACAGCTACAATGAGGATAAATTCTCTGTTTGCTTCTGTTTTCTGTTCTTTCTCTTTTTTTGTATTGATGAGGATAAAGAGGATATGCCACAGACAATTTACTGAAACATTCACAAAATATTACACATTTGCACTTTCAGAAAAAAAGGATAAAAAAAGATCCCTAGATGTCACTGGAGTGGCACCCTTTTAAAATATACATCTCTGCACCTAAAAAGTTGTAACTCAGAGTTACATACTTGTACCAAAAAATGCTTATTAATACATCAGAGGTACATATAAGTATAGAAAAGGTACATATTGATGACAAATGTAGTTAACACTTTACTTTGAAGGGGTGTTCATAAGACTGACATGACACATGCTATGAACATGAAGGAGATTCTATGCACGTATATGACAACTATCATTAAGTGTCATTTGTTCAATTATGTCATTTTTAATTGCAAAGATGACATTGATTGAGATGTCTTTGTTTTGATAACTTGACATTAACAAATGCATTAAAACTTGGCATGACAACTTGACATTACCAAGACAACATAACTGACCTCTTTTACCAGTGATACAAATAGAATTTGTCATTAAAATGTCATTAATTGTTAATACTCTGTCAAATAGTTTTTATAACAACATCATGAATATTCTTCAATTCATAATGTTTTTTAGGTTTCCTCTATGTGTTTACCAAATAAAATCAATAATAACAATAATACTAATAATTCAAATTGATAAAATTATATTTTATTGCATTTGGAGACCGATTCACCTAAAACTAAATGAAAACAGTAAAATAATGGATTAAGCCATGCAGGGTTGGGTCCATATTGCTGCAGAGTTAATTACATTAAATTAAATTAATTAAACGTTTTATTTCAGAACCCTCTGTGTGAGGAAGAACAATTTTTGTTAGTTGTCAGTTTTTTATGTATTGTACACATATATAAAGTTAATTTTTTTTTTTTTGACATGTCTGTTGCATTTTGTTAAGGTATTTAAAATGATCTGACATAGTATTAACACTTAATGACTTTAAAATGACAGTTAACCCCAGTAATGTTAACCCATAAAGCTAGGTAGTTTCTTAAGTTTGATAATTATTCTCCTATGTCATGTTTATGACAGATTTATGACAAGTTATGACGTATTAGTTTATGTCAAGTTGTCATAACAAAGACAATTTGCATTAAAAATGCCATAATTGATAAAACAAGTTGTCATAAATGTGCATAAAATCTCCTCCTTCATGTCATGCTTATAAAGGTATCATGTCTTATGAACACCCCATTAAGTCAAGTGTTACCCAAATGTATATCTGTAGCCTACCTAAATGATACATAGAGGATTTTCTAACCCCGGATTTACACCGCACGAGTCTGCGGCACGTTACGGCTCCGAGGTGGCTTTGTTTCGTCTTCTACGCGGTGCCAACTCACACAAGAAGCGGATCAGAAGAGCAGCAGTAGAACGTCACGTGATTTTCCTGTCAGACGTTTTTCTTGATTTTCTGCATGAGTTATAACATGGATAAGTTGGCTAAATGTTAATGTTTTGTTAGGATTCATTCTGTATATTGTTTAGTTTTTTGCATTGTCCTATTTTGTTGTTCTGTAGTAAAAAAGTGAATAAACATAAAAATTCAGTTAGGATGGACATATATTAAAGTATTTAGCTATGCATATTCGTCTAAAACACATCCTCAATTATGTTTATTTCACATACAGTGCCTGTGAGCAAGATGATGTGAAATACGGGAGTCTGCACGAGATGTTTATTTTGAAATTGACAGGATTTTTGACTTTTATTTTATATTTACGGTGCGGCTTCAACGCGGCGCACGTCAAAAATAGACTAGGCACCTATCTTTAGCGAAGCGGCGCGTAGAGCAGCTTCTGGGACGCTCTTGAAACGTGCCGCGGCGCATCTGATGGAAACACAAGCATTGACTAGAATGACCGCGATCGGTTCCGGTTGCCTCTTCGGAGCCGTAACGCGCCGCAGACTTGTGTGGTGTAAATCCGGGGTAAGGGGTACTGCCCTAGTGACAGCTTGAGGGCATTTTTGACCATTTTTTCTGACAGTGTGTAATCAAAAAATAAATGAATTAACAGACAATTGATGTAATACCACTAGTATGTGCTGTAGAAACTCAGACTTCTACATGTATATATTTTAACATTAAAGTTAATAGAGGTGTCCAAAGGTAAGATTGGGTGACAGTGCAATAAACATTGCTTTCAACAAATCACTGATCCACTCAATTGCACCATTCCTATTTCCTGCTCTCAGGGGGCAGCAATGGGAATCTTTATAAAGAGAAGTGAAAAATGATTCCCGCCAGCTCTACCCAAAAAGACTCTCTGTGGAGGTGTAATTGCCTTTATGTGAGGCATATTATCTAAGCAGGCAAAAGCTGTGGATAAAGAGAACAACAAGCTTATTTTCCCCTCTGTGTGTCAACATCATCTCTAAAAAATGGCTTCCAGGCATCGGGGTGTCAGTGAAAGCCTTACATCAGAGCACATACGCAGAGATCTCAAGGCCAACTGCTGCGGAAGTTCCCTCGTCCTTACAACCACAGGTTTTTATGACTTTTATATTCAGAGTCAATGCACTGCAAGTCATAATAGGTGAAAAGAGACTTTCTTTTTGATTAAATCATTTGGTAGGGACCCAAGGTGAGATTCCCTTGTGTCCTATATTATTCCGGTGTATATAATACTGTATCTTGATCAAGTTAGGTATGCCTGTCCTGTCTTTAAAGTGAGATGTTTAACCTCAAACAGGTTTATGAAGAAAGCTGAGCTATCAAACAACTCATCATTGTATTGAATTTTAAATTTTAAAGGGATAACATCTCATTTTAAGGGGACCCAGAGATATAAAACATAGCATTACAACACAAACAAGTACCAAAGTATTGCAAGCTTAATATACAGTGAGATTTTATTTTAAATGTTTACAATGCAAATTATTAAATCAGCAAAACATAATTAAATAATTGGGTTGAGAAAAAAATGATATTTAGGCATTTAGCGGATGCTTTTATGAATTTTGTGCTTCATTTTTGTTGTTTGTGCAAAACCAGATAACCTGTTATGTCAGCATGACTTGAGAATAAAAGAGCATCTTTTGCCTCAATGGAAGCAAGAAAATCTGATCTTTTCCATATTTAAATTTAGAAATGCAGTGGAAAATCCAAAAAACTAAGGGTGCACTGTTATATCGGCCGATGATGCCTGCTATGCTTCTCTATGAATTACGGTGAAATGCCGTTACATCGAAAAGCCAGAGGGCGCTCTCGTGCAGAAACTCAATATGCGCCACAGAGGAAGAACCATACACATGCAGCTACAGGAAATGTCTTAAGCATATATTTATATTGCTGTTTTTCAAACCTTTTAAGGTATTTTCATGATAATAAAGAATATGCATAATGATTATGTATGACAAGTGTTGCTTTTTAAAATGGATGTTATAAACTACTTAAACTAACAGTGATTTCAGATCGATAAGGACTTACTGATCAAAAGCCGTAGTACATAAAATAGCTGTGCATAATATCGGCTGTGCGATTCAGAATAGTTATCGCCCAGGTGTATATTGCCATTTATTGTCGCATCCCTATACTAAAAACTGTATTTTTCCATTTTGCATGCAGTACTAATGTTTACAATGGCTTTATATTCTATTTTTTATATAACTTAGATTTTTAGTGGTTTTAATTGGATTTTTAAATGTTTTCTTAGACATTTGAACTCTAATGTAGATGTGCTTCAGTGGTAGAGCATTGCGTTGAACCTAGGGAACACACATCCTGATAAACAAAAGTTTGTAATGCAGAATAAAGTCGCTTTGAATAAAAGCATCTGCCCAAAATCTTTTCAGGTGTACCCTGCATATGGGCCAAGATGATGCACTGTCAGAAAAAAGGTCAAAATGTGTGTCGCAGCTGTCACTGGGGCAGTACCCTTTAAAAAGCAGGGTTCCCATACCTTAGTTAACTTCAAATTCAAGGACCTTTCCAGGTCCAACACTCTCAAATTCATGGACTTAATGTGGGGACACATTTCAAGTAAGAGCAAGATTACATCGAGTTACCTTTTAAGATACATTGTTACAGTTCACTTTCGAGGGAACTCGCGCTGCGTCACTGCGGTTACACTTTGGGGACGCCTCCAAGGGTAAGTGCGTCTGAATGTGTATTTCAAATTCAACCAATGGTGAGGCTTAACAACAAAGACAGGGGGAAGTGGGAGCTAGGAAGTATATCGCTATCTGAAATATTGCCAAAAACTACAAGAGTTACAGGGACGAAGGAAGTATGGCAAGGGAGACTAAGCGCCTCGTTCCCTTCTCAGGGAACAACAGTTACATATGTAACCCGAGATGTTTTCAGGGGTCAAACACAACTATGCAAAAAAGCATTTTGGTATTAATCGACATTCGCATACAGAAGATATAGGCATTTAAATGCATTTTAAGCATTTAAATTTTTATATTATCATCCTACACTACACATGGAATAATATGGATTTTTTCCAGAAATAATTCAAGCACTTTCAATGACCGGTATGTATGTATGTATATTTTCAAAAACTTCGCAGGGCCTTGATTTTTCCACTCAGATTCACAAACTTTCAGGGATTTCAAGGACCCGTGGGAACCCTGAAAAAGCTCCTAATATGTACCATTGGGTACAGATATGTATACATTAAGTACCAATATGTATACATTTAGTACCAATATGTAAGATACTAACATGCATAATTTTTTTTTGTACCAATATGTACCTCTAAGGTACTATGAACTCTACCAAGCTGTATTTTTGAAAGGGTACCACCCCAGTGACAGCAGGAGTATATTTTGACCAATTCTTCTGAGAGACACCAGCCCCCGTGACCCTGCAGAGGATAAGCACTTTTAAGCAAAGATGAACGGATGGATACATATAAAGTATATATTTTAGCATGCAGACACCTTTAAGGAAGCAGTTTACCCTGTATGATCCTTCCTGTCACTGTCAAACATCCAATAACTACACAGGACAAATTGTTCTGCCACATTATAAATGACTTGCAAAAGCTAGCTTTCTATTTTATGCCTACATTATGCAATACATAACCACCATACACAGTGACCATATAGAGCAATATATAAAATCATGCACAAAATACATTTGATCTAAAATCTTAATAAAAATGTACATTGAGAGATCTTTCATACTAGCAGCAACAGCTGTTTCTAGAACAAAGTGTGAGCAATGAAAATGGACACTGCATTTATGTGAATTGGGACAGCTAAAAAAATGCTTTGCAATTAACTCTTTTGCCTTTTCACCATCATATAAATGTACAGCACTCATACTAGCGGAGAGAAACCTGCATCATGATTGGCTAAGAAGAGGGATGACGCTGTGCTTCCTGCTCTATATAAACTCTGTTCCCTCTTCGCAGACAGACTGCTGATATATTTTTTCCAGAGAACACACTGCGTGATGGATATTTATTTTCCTGCTGGCTTTAAAATGTGCAGAGGAATAGCACAGCTGTCAAACACTTGCCTGGAAAGGTACTGAGCTCATATTTGCATTCGTAAAAATCTTAAGGATTTTTTATAATGGATCGTAAATGATTTGAATGCTGGAATGTGCACCATAACTGAATGTAAACCTTAAATCAACTATTTCATACAGCGTACAAAATAAGAACGTATATGTACTCGGTACTGTGTATACTGTACTGTATTTACTGTGTATTAATGGTATGTTTTGTTAACATCAGGGCGAAAAGAATTAAGGCATGCGTAGGTGGATTTCTGCAGAGAAAAGACTGGAACATCCTATGCTATTCCATCAAATATAGAAAACCAAGGTTGGTATTCACCTGCATTGTTTTCGAGCATAATGTGCCTGTATGCATGACGAAGACCACATAAGCATTGCTTTCCTGACCGGCTGACATCTTTACAGGTTGACCTTGGAGGAATGTTTAATGTGGAAGGAATCTTTGGAGAAGCTCCTGTCAAACAAACGTAAGTTTAAAACACATTACTTCATACAGTTGTGAGATTAACAAACTATTGAAGCAAACTGTGTGGAGATTAAATCAACACTGTCCTGAAAATCCTTAATATTGTAATCAGGTAAAAAGCAGTTCTAGTAATGACATTAGCAAAAGGTGCCAAAAATAGAAAAAGGCATCAATGATTGGATAAATTTAGATGATGAAATGCAGTGGACAGATGTGTCCTTGCTGTCTGATCTGTATGGAGTACTTTAATCCGATGAGACACATTATACAACTAATCCTTCGTCTGTAACCCCATTTCTCCCTCTCTTTATCTTTCAGATGGACTTTATGCTTTCAGAGCGTTCCTCATATCCGAATTTAGCGAAGAGAACATAGCGTTCTACCTGGCATGCGAGGATTACAAAAACACAAAGTCCGCAGCCAAGTTGCCATCTAAAGCTACGCGGATATACGAGGAGTTTATCGGAGATGAAGCTCCTAGAGAGGTAAAGATGAACATCGAGATACAAATCAATATCATTCCTTTGCACAATTGGGGATGTTTGAATTCACCTCCATTTTACTTTCAGGTCAACATCGACTATGAGACTCGAGACATCACTCAAGCCAACGTGCAGAGCCCGACAATGTCCTGCTTCGATATGGCTCAGCACCGCATCTACATTCTAATGGAAAAGGATTGTTACCCACGATTCCTCCGATCTGCCGCCTACCGCAACCTACTCAACCAACTCGCCAAGGCAAGAAGCAAAAAGGCCTCCGCAACTCGACCTCATTGTGAAAAAGACAAACCGAAATGAAATAAAAGTACTGTAGGTTTAAAGGAAGATGTTCTCCAGAAGATGTAAGTTCTGAGATGGGAATAGGACCAGTGTGGATCCTTAAAAAGCCTGTGAGAGAGCCTGTCTGCGAGAGTCGAAGTGCTGAAGATGATAAGATTAAGCTGGACAGATGTCACTTAAGAGCCGCATAATGGTATTACTGTACTTCGAGACCCCCATATTGTAGTCGAAAAGAGGGAGTGACAGGAACTACCTGTGGTGCATCTACTGTAAACATGCATTTGCACATACTGTACAATGTGCATTAAGCACAAAGGAGATGGGATGTTACTAAAGCATGCATGGGCCAAAGAGCACATAGCATACTTTTAAAAACGGCAACCTACAGAATTTGTATTGAAATATGTCAGTAAATGAATGGAAAAAATGTGTTTTTGCATTAATTTATTTAATTTATTTCTTTTTGTAATAAACATCAGATGGTAATGCCAATGGAACTGCATAATTTTTTACAATATTACGGCATTTTCATTTCTTTTTTATTATACTGTCATCGTGTACAAAATAATGGTATAACTTTGGTCCCTATGGTCAATCGGTTCTGCTGTAAGCCACGATTTTAGAATGTTTAAAGTTGTTGTGTACTGTAATGTTTATTTTAAATTATTGTTAAAGTGAATAACACTTTTTTTATTAAACTAATAAACCTTTACATCTTGTTTTGTGTCTTGTAAACTTAAAAAAGTTCAGGTAAAATGGCAAAAAAAATCATGCTGATATAGCTCTAGGTCACATTAAGCACACATTTTCTTGCTAAATGGGTTTTATGTTTTTACAGAAAATGTTTACTTTATTAAGCATTTAAATAGAAACGCAAGGCATTTATTCAAAAATCATGAGGTAAACATGCTTGTTATGCACATGACTGGCCAGACTTAACCAAGCTTGTGTTTCACATTAAACCATCAATGCCCACCGGCAACAAGTAGCCTGTAGTGTAGGTTTACACAGTCGCCAAGGCAACTGTTTGAGCCCAGTTTCCAAAGCAGTTCACGTGATTCTCACAGCACAAGAAAAAGCTGTATTACAAAGAGAGACTTTCATTATCCAGATTATTTAGAAAAGCGGAAATACAAATGATGAAGGTTTGTTAGCCTGCGTGTTTGCTTACACATGTAATGAAATAAATAAATGTGCTCTTGAGTTTGATGTCTGAAGGTCAGCATTATGATGATATGTTGAGTGAGTTAGGATTTGTAAATCATATAAACTGAACCATGTCCATCTGTAGACGCTAATCGCATGAATATTATTAATCCGCAAGAGCATTTGCAATTTGTGTATGAAATAAGACACTAGATTAGAAACAGTGGGTGAATATTTTAATTTCATTAGTTAAGTGGGGCCTAGGGGATGGTCCATTAGATACAGTATATGTTCACCATATGATTCCTATGGCATTTATGTAGTGTATGTATATTCGGTCTGGATATTTGCTCAATTCATGACTAAAGTTCAAATGTTTCTGTTTATTAAAGAGGAGTTACATTTACTTGAGCATACTACTGTGGTAATATGATCAGAGAGAATGATTTTATTTATCAGTAGCATGCCATGGGCTAAATGTTATTCAAGACTGTAGCAAAAGGCTGTGGGGTTTTCATGAAGCAAGCACTGAAAAAATATGTCCTGCGTCAGAAATTGCATACTTTTACAGTTCGCACTGAAATAAAGTATCTACTTGCAGTAGCCTATACAACATTCCGGATAAATGATATCCAAATTCTTTCATAATCACGAAAGAAGTGAATTACCGGTAGATGTGAATTTGTCAAAAAACAAACCTTTTCATTAAAAAAAAGTTGCAACAAGAAACACTTTATTTTATTAAATATTTTAATTGCTGCTTATACTGTATGCCCGAAAATAACGGGAAACATAAGCCTACATTATTAAAATACCATTAGAGGTCTTTGGCTTATTTCATTTTTATTTTATAACATGACACAATATAACATATTACGGTTATTAACAAGTTATAAAACATGAATAAATAATGTGAAACTGAAAGGTTTGGATTAAACATGAAACGCACCTTTGTCATCAATAAGGCGACCAATCACAAAGAGCTGTGTCGTCATCAGAACTCTGTGCAGCTGCTCAGAAGAAGATGCCCGGCTGAGCCATCCGGTTGTTCTCAAATCGCTCTTTGCGGTACTTTAATGACATACAGTATATCAGCCAGCTCAAATCGGACAAATTTTCTAACCGGCATGTACTGCTTCAAGCCAGCCATGAAGTCGAACACACCTAAAGACATGAACATAAACACAAAACCCTGACATCACTGTCATGTGACCAGAATGCAGGGTTACCTGTAAGGTACTTAGCACAATATACCTGAAGTATTTAACTTAGGTATTGTTAAAGTACAATTTCTCACAATTTCTGCTTCTTTTTATTATGAACTTTTGAATTTAGCAGCTTTTTAGCCCTCATGGCCTTATTGGATAAAAAAGCATCCATCTAATGCATAATGAGAAATATTTGAAACACACTATAATTTTGCATACAATATAAAAATATGGGGTTTTGGACTCAGATATCAAAGTTACAGTAAGAAAAACTACTTAATTTAAGTTTAAATGAGCCACAGGGATGAAGTATTTTTTTAGGCCGACCCGGAAGTTAGTGGGACACGGGGTCCTTTGCTAAAAAGCTCATTCATTTTTCCCATAGACTTTTGGATTTTTGCAAAAACTAAGGTCAACTGTTATGATACTTGCACATATTGTCCAACAAGATAATTTTTACAGATAAGCACAACTTCTAGGAGTTTTGAAGTCTAAATGCATTAACTAAAAACGAAAAGCTAACCTTAGGCTACAAGGGAACTACACCATGGTTTTTTTTAACATCAACGTCATCACCACACTTCTTTTTTTTAGCTCTTTCACACTGCAAAAACATGACTTTCTTACTTATTATTTTTGTACTGTTTTCAGTAAATTGCCAGATTTTTTTGCTTGTTTTAAGCACTAATTTACTTAAATATTTTTACTGATAAAAAAGAGTAAGAACGTCATTTTTTGCAGTGCAAACTTTTTTAAACACATTTAAAAACATGCTTTCTGATAAGGAAATACTGGATGAATCTTTGTTAGAAATTGTGCCCGTGTTTCATTGTTTTTGAGATCTTTATGTGTCAAGACGTTTAAAGTACCAGACAAAGTCTGTAGTAGCAACTTGGTAGCAACCACCCATAAATAGACGAGTGGGAGGGTTTGTGGTGTGGTTTAGGTCGTAGAAAAAAACGTGAAAATAACTTGGGCTTATGTTAACCCAAGATCTTATTTAAAGCATTTAACCAAAAACCATTAACTTCAGGATGATGGAAACAGTGCTAAAATGCTAGATCACTTTTTATAAAAATATACCATCCCTGCAGCACTCTATTGTATACATAATATTTATGTTTGTATTTTATTTTCTAACAAGGAATTGACTATTATGTGTGTGTGTGTGTGTGTGTGTGTGTGTGTGTGTGTGTGTGTGTGTGTGCGTGCGTGCGTGCGTGCGTGCGTGTGTGTGTGTATTCCATGCTAAAATCTCAAACTCATGGGATTAGGTTTGATTTCTCTCATTGATTTTAATTTAATTTCAATCTTTGGTATGGTCTTAGTCAGTATTAAATATATCAAGGTTATTTTTACTAGTGATGTGTTCAAAATATCGATACGACGATAAATCGTCATGGACGCCTGACGATGCGCACATCGATACAGCACCTTCCGTATCGATTCGGATGTACTTTTGAAAGTAACGTGACGAATTGCTGTTGATCCGTCATCCATATGAAAAGGACGCATGTGTCCTGCGGAGTATGTAGAGTTAAAGGTGGCGGGGTATACTTTCACTTTGCGTGTCTGTCTCGCTGGCGCACGTGTCTGCATAGTGAGCCGCGTACTCACGCTCTCTCTCTCGCGCGCATTAAAGTCAATGAGGTCAGTATGAAAGCGCAGATATCTTAGCCTATACTACTGCAAAGGGCTTTATTAGCCATGCTCTTATAAAACAGTACTGACGCATTTGAGAAGAAACACGACAAAGATTTGCATGTGAAAAGTGTATGTCTAGAGAAGAGATACAGAGCTACTTCAAACTATAGCTGTCACATTAATAATCGGATTTCTATTAAATAGTATTAAGACTGCATGTTTATAGATATATTCATAGATGTAGAATAATGAGAGACAAGAGTAAGGCACCATCTTTGTAAAACTGCTTTTAAAAAAACATAAGTTAAGTCCTAACTCTGGGATTTTAAATATTTCTAATAGCTAATAAATGAATGGCAAAAACACAACTGTTACAACACTGCTTATTCAATGTACAATAAATAAATAATAATAAAAATAATAATAATAATGTTACTAAATTCTGAACAAAAATGTAATTCAAAATAGTCTTGTATCGTGATGTGCATCGTATCGGGACCCTTGTATCGGGATACGTATCGTATCGGGGTATTGTTGGCGATACACAGCCCTAATTTTTACACAGAAATCTTATTTGCATTATGTAGGATGATTTTATGCAGAGAATCATATAGTAAATAAAAAACTGACTTTAGCTGTGTTTTCACAGGCACATATATGACACATACTGTATATGACAACATCGCCTATTTACAGTATAGTCAACCACTTAGACAAGCTTGTAAAACAACACACATTTTATAGCTAAAACTGTTTACTTTAATCTTGAAGTCAATTCATTCAGACGTGGCAATTCCCACCTTTGCCTTTTACAGCAGTACTTAAGCACTTTCTAGCATTTCTAGCTACTCAATAAGTGTGTTTGATCGACACATCTCTCAAGAATGCTGCCATAATAATCAAAGAAGCGTAGTTTCAAAGGTAGTGTGTAAATTTTAGTGGCATCTAGTGGTAAGATTGCAGTTCATTATGTAAGGTCTTTATACATCACTTATAATAGTTATGTATATTATATTGCATTTCTGTCAAGAGATCCTTCTAAAAGTTACACAATACACCTTTAAACATTAAAGTTTTGTTGTATTGCTTGCTTGCTAATTTAATAGGGATAGAATCGTCTCAAGCGTAAAACTAAAGATATGTCCCAAATCCAATACTTATCGCACTATTCTAAGTCATCTTCTTTAAATTTGAGCAATGTGTGTGTGGGTTATGTGTTTATAATGAAAAACCCAACAAAAATAAGTATGCCGGATGATGCACTTATTCAGCCCAAAAAGTGAAGTGTGCAAAATTTTATGCATTTGCAGTTCTGCTTACGTAGTGGAAGAGATGAGTTATCAGGTACTGTACTTACAAAGTTTATTTTTAATCCAGCATTGGGTCAGAAAGGGACGAACCCAACCCACTGGGTTATACAGGTAATTCAACCTCTGCAGAAAATGCTTGGTTGTTTTAACCCACTGTTGGGTTCGTCCCTTTTTGATCCAAAGCTTGGTTAAAAATAACCCAGCTTTTTTTAGAGTGTATAAAACAGTTATTTTTCCTGCCCTTTTAAAATTCACACACCTGATGGTATGTAATACTGTACATACTGTAAGTGCATAGTATGTAGGTGCATAGTGTGTATAGCATTTGAAACTCAACTAAACACATCTATTTCTAAGTGTTCTCTTTAAGTGATATGCTCATCAGAAGTGAGAGCCAGCTCTAAATAGCCTATTCACAGACTTCCCTTAAGGCAAATTCTGTTATGTCTGATGGCCACGTCTACAGAAATCTTGAATAAAACAGTCAGCACTCATAATGAGTCATAACATCAAGGTCAAGTCTCACCCACACCCAGTGCCTACATTGATAAATACTGATTCGGCAATGATAGGCCTTTATGTAAAGAACTGACGCACAAGATCGCGTGAGTGACTGTAAATTTCACCTTGATGAAGCGTTCCTACATATTTTAGTGAATGCATTTACACGTTCAAATATGACAAACATTAAAGCTTGAACTTGATAAAAAAAATTGCTTTGATTGAGGCAGCTGTGCCCACATTCCTGAAATTTCAAACTACCTTAAATCTCACTTGTAAGTTTTTGTGCAACAGTGCTTCCTAATGGTTGATCCGCAACAACACAACCTAACAGGATTATTATGGGGAAATTATAGCAAATAAAAAAATTGACATTCCATTCTTAATATCACCATCCGTCTATCAGAAAATGACTGAAATTATTACAGAAAATTCAATTGTTTCAAAAATAGTTATTTATGTGCACATTCCTCTGTTTCTTGATTTTATTCAGCAATTACACCAAATGGATATGGATATGGCAATGCATATGAACTCATTGGATATTTCTGGGTCCAAATGTAGAATCGTTGCAGGTGAATGACTGAGAATAGGATTGCAAATGGATAGTAATTATGACACACTACTTAACTGCACGCATCTTTTTGTACTGTAGGTGGCGCAATGTCACTGAAAATAGCATCTATGAGTCAACAGGTTTTAGCTGCAGAAATGACTCACTCTCAGCCACATTGATATTTTCCCTGCTGTGTTACCATAGCAATCAAATAAATAAAAAATATATAAAATAACTATTAAAATCTCTACCACACGCAGTCTATCATGCATGCACACTGTAAACACCCAGGCTGATATATGGGGATTCTCTGTATACTAAAGTTATAAAAAAACCAACTGTTTTTGTTCAGTTATTTCTGCTCTCTTTAACACATATTTATATGCACATATATTTGCAATACTCTGGAATACTTTAATGATTTGTTATGCAAAACATGGTTTAAGTCATTCATTAATTATAGAAATATTGTTATATATTGATATTTTTTCTTTTGTTTTTGTATCTGCCTTTACTAAAATGTGACCCTGGACCACAAAACTAACTAGCACGGGTTTATTTGAAATAAAAGCAAAAAAAAAAAAACATACATTGTATGTGCCAAATTATCGAAATCATCAAAAATGATGTTGTGGATGCAGTGCAAAGGACTTTAAATAAACTTCATCCAATGCACATAGGGGCAGATATTTTGCATGCAACATCAAAATCAATCAAGCATCTTTTCACTTGTTACTTTGTTTAATAGGCAAAATATGACCAGTTCTGCACTTAACTCCGAGATTTTCGCTGTTTTAATCACGTTTCAATCTGGACACAATGAATTTAATGAACTCCGACGCACAGGACAGCGTTGGTGACATCATTGTGCAAGGTCACGGACACATTGCAATAAATATGTTTTATACGCTAGTTTTCTTTTTAAAGTTGCATGTTTTCAATGCAATAAAATTGAAATGTGAAAATAAACGAAAAATTACATCATTACATTACAATCTACACGTTGCATCAAAGGTTTCTATTTATTCCCCGTTTTTGAAGTGTTGATCATTACAGCCAATTACAGACGTGACCAATTCTTCATTAATGTGTAAAATAGCAATTAAATTAACTTCTAAACGCTTTTTACCTTTTTTTGTCTGTGTAGTCCATGAGAATATGGGGTGGTTTCCCGGACAGGGATTATCTTAAGCCAGGACTAGGCCTTAGTTTAATTAGGAATTATAGCTAGTTTTAACAAACATGCCTTACTAAAAACATTATTTGTGTGCATTTTGAGGCAAAACAAAGGGCACTGATGTATTTTAAGTTATAAAACGGTTAGTTCCAATCCTTGATTCTGATTGGTCAATAGGTGTGCTTTATTCACGATAAAACACTGCTATGACCGCTTCACCCAACGGTTCTGTTTATCACTGCGCCCTTAGCAACGCCCTTAGCAACCACACATATCGGTTTGTTGTTTTTATTTGAGCTTTCATGCATATTACACATTGGAACAGGAAGGAATGCTTTTTATTGATTTAACTTCATGAAAGTTGCACTAATATTTTTTTTACTTTAATATTGTGTGGTGGTAACCGTTTTATAAAAGCAATAAGGTACTTGGCAAGTGCTGTATCGTCGTGCCTAACAACGCCCTTCAGCCGTTACTTTGTAAGTATATCAGTGCACGTTGTTTTCAGTTTGGACAGCTCTTACATTTATTTTAGTCTATAACTAGTCTAATCCCTGTGCGGGAAACCGCCCCATAAAGTTTTAATGTATTATATTAATAGACTAATCATAAGGTTAATAATTATGATTACAGTATGAAGTGTGCACACTGTGCCCCCTTAAAAAAATTGCATGACGCCCCTGACTGTAACTTACCTGCCACAAAATACTGAAGATTAAGGGGTGGATCTGATTAGGCCTTATATTAGAACATTTAAGTTGTTTTTACATTCACAACTTACGAAAAAACATTGCTGCTTTGCATCTTGAGATCAGTGGCATTGATATATTTTAAAATAGGTTGGTGCAAGCTGTTTTTTGTGAAGACATGACTGGGAATGGCCCCTTAAAGTAGCGAAGTCCCTGCCAGATATCAGCTTTGTTTACATAAAGTGGAGGATCATTACCTTTGCTACGAGGATGAAAACGTAAACAGCACAAGAACAGATAGTTATATATATTTTTTTATCTGGGTGGGTCAATAATGCGGTCGTTTGGGACGTGCACGTGCAGGTGATAAACGTGTTCACTGTCAGAGCAATTGTGAGTGCTAAATTAAGCTAGCAGTTACACGCGATAACACTTTGATTAGGTTAATAAATCTTGTGACATAATCCAGTATAAAAAACTTAATTTACTACAGTCTAAGTAACCAAAAATCGACAGGGTCCGATTAAACAACACTTATATAAACAAACATTATAAATAACTGCACGAGGAAAGCCTTTTTTGGCCTACAGGTGGCCGTTTCTACAAGACTGACATAACCCTAAAGCTATTATAAACTAACAAATAAGCAGTGGAAAAATGAATATTTAATACATACCAGTCCCGTGATGACATTATCTAATAAAGTTTTGTTTATGTTTGTACAGAGGTGGTGATCTGATTTTACATGTCTGTGTCAGAAGAGGGCAGTATATTTCAAACAATGAGGTCATGAACGAGCTGCTGAAGGTATGGAGCCATTCAGATTTTATCAGAGAATAATATTTTAAGATGACCCGTGTTTCCCTTCTTAAATTCTTAAATTATAAACCAATGACAATCATAAAAAATTAATGAGGATGCCAGTTGAAACAATTATAAACTCTTCAAAAATAATGTGCTTTTTATATAGCCTCATTTGACCCATTGTGGTGAGGATGTACAGAGGGACATAGTGAGCGCACTGAGAAACTCATTCCCCTGACACTGTTAAAAATGAATATTCCAGGAAGACTTTGCAAATCAGGCACTGTCTGTCCCATCGTGTCACGTTTGTTTAGGACAAATTATCTGTGACATCCAGACACTGGTTCTGAGTCATCTGTTTCCGCTCCTGACTTGCATACCGCCAGTAATATCTGGGCTGTTGATATTTAGCAACTGATCCTGTGTTAGTTACTGTAAACTTCGAAGCACTTACTTGGTACTATCAAACCACATTTCAATTGATTTATCATCAATTATATCATAATTAAGTCAAAATGTATTAGATTATCCTTTTTGCTTTCCACCCCAAGCGTGGGAAAAGGCTTTCTGCTGATCCCCAGTGAAAAGGAAACACTGTTCTGTCCAGTGACCTTGTTCCTCTGGGCTTTGGAGCCTTCATCTCCTGTGAATTGAAGCTTTCACAGTCAGCCCTGCACATCAGCTTTCATTTTTCATTCCTGTTAGGTCATCATTGGGGGTATGGAGTGTTCAGTATTGCTTTGGCAATATTTTTACGGATGAAAAAGAAATGTATTTATTCACCATATTATACTGTATATTAGGCCTGGGTGATACTGGGGGAGGGGTGCTGACATTGCGATAATTTGATTTTATATATTTGAGATATGACCGACCAATATTGAATGTAGATGACTTCACCAAATGATTAAAATAGCTCTATTTGAGAGTCATTTATTTGTGGTTTCTCATACAACCCTGAGATGGCAACTTGAGGAAAATAGTATTACCTCTTGTCAAGCTACCAAATAATGTTATGAAACCTTTGGAAGCGTATTAATCGAGAGGTGAAATGTTATTGAATCTGTGATTTATCTCTGCCGTTTGAAACTGTTCTTGTATAATAATACACTGCCAAAGGCATCCAAAATATTTTTTTCTTTGGAAAAGAAATGCTATGCATGTTGTGCGATGTGAGTATTGCAGATGGAGACAGTGCGATGTCGATGCTAAAACGATATAATGTAATCCTATTGTAAATTTTATTATAGATTTTGCATATTTGGAAACATATTAATTGGTACAACTATGTCTTTCGCGAAGTGAAATGTTATTGAATTTGTGATTTCTCTCTGCTGTTTGAAACCTTTTTTCTTATACGGTACCAACACACTCTGCCAAAGGCATACAACATTTTTCCTTTTGGATAAAAATGCTTTGCATTTTTTGCAATTTGACTATAGCAGATGCAGACAGTCCTATCTCGATGTTGAAACGCAAATGAAGTCAGGGCTACTGCAAAAACACGTTCCACAGGAGGTGGCCAAAAAATTTGGCGTTCAGCATGCTTAACGCTCACTGCCCATAGAAAACCATTAAAAAATATGCCTGCCATTGGCATAAACACATTCTGTGTGATTCGCCCCTAGAAGTACCTTACTAGAAAAACAGCATTCTGTATGTTGAAGTTAATCCACTGCGTAAGATTTTTGTAGTTGCAAAGTTACGGTTACACTTAAAAATAATGCATGTCTAAAGTGGACTATCGAAATGAAGACTACCCTTTTTAACTAAGGCTGACCACAGACACTTGAAGATTTTAAGCCGGACTTGAACCGTCTGATCGAAAGGGGGGCGATTAGTGTTGTCCAAAAGAACTCCAGTGTGTGGTGTCATTGCGATTATTTTGCTGCTCCTGGTTACATTGGAGCCTCCCTGATCCCTGATCCCAAATCGTAAATATGTTTTGTCCAATTTGACAGCTGCAGTAGCCAAAGAGAGCGTGCAGGTTTCAACCAGATGTTTCATGCTTTGAAACAAGACAGCCACCACCATGACATGAAAGAGGAGTATTCAGGAAAAATATCGACTTGGACAACTATGGCAACAGTACAAGTGCTTTTATAATGTCATATAAAATCATGCAAGAACTACCACAACATTTATTTTTCTCAAGTCACGTTTGATCTTGCACCACAATTATTACTATAGTCATCAGGTGTGTGGTCTCGTGGTCTGGTCGAATTGTGTGTGTTTTGAGGATTATGTTGTTAAAATTGCTTTAAACTGTCCTTTCGTTTTGATCGCAGATGGATTTAAAATTGGTTAAGATTTAAAAATCATCCAGTGTGTCCCAGGTCTTACCCAATCAGCAAGACCAGTCGACCAGCTCCATCAGAAAGGCCATGTTGTTTAAACAACCACGTTTTGCTGGTATAAAGCATGATTAGGCTGGTCCACCAGCATCAAAGCACCAGAACCAAACAAGACCAAAATGGAAATGGATGCAAGTGTTAGATGGGTCTTTTCAGCAGGGTTGTTAGTTACATAAAGTAAAATAGCCACAGGAGGGGACAGTAAATTGATACATTTTCACATCCTCAATTTTGTGTACAGATTGATTTCATACTGCATTTGGAAATTATGCCTAAAGGGGACTAAAGACTTGCAAAACATAATACAAATGCATTCAAGATGTTGGTAGTAGAACTCATGTTTTGCTATTTGGTTTTATTTTTATTGATATGTCCTTTTTGCACTACTTATGACACCCTTGAGGCTGGCACTGTATGTTTATAACCTCAATTGTGTTTTTATCCTACTTAAAATACCCCCTTGGTCACATATTAAATCAAACATATTTTGTGCTGAAAGAGGTTGGCTGATCCGCTCATCAGAACGGTTTGACGATGAGGAATGTTCAACCTGTTTTGGCCTCCGACAGCGTAATTGAGAACACATGCTGTTTGAAAAACAACGGCTTAAATGATTTAGCCTTATAATAGTAGGATGAAACGCTCGAGTGTTGTTATGCCGAGCTCTATGAACATAGGACAAAAATGCACGTACACAGAGGAAATATTATGCTTCACATATCAGTGTGTGCTGGGTTATAATTGAAGATGTTTACATTTAAAATAACGCACATTTGCTACAATAAAGCCTCTGTTCACTATGGGCTGATATGAGATTTTGGCCGTAAGAAAACCTTAAGCAAAAACACTATGTTTTCAGGGTGCTGCTGTATTGCCATTACAATGTTAAAATGTGTTTTTTCCAATGTCTACAGCAGAGCTTCCCAATCCTGGTCCTCGAGACCCCCCTTCCAGAAAGTTTTATATGTCTCCTTATTTAAAACACCCGATTAAACTTATCAGCCTCCTTCCAAAATGGTAAACATGTCTCCTTAACAAGCTGATGAGTTACATCAGATGTGTTAAATAAGGAGACATCTAAAACTTTCTGGGAGGGGGGCCTCGAGGACCAGGATTGGTAACCACTGGTCTACAGTATGTATACAAACAGCAATTTTTTTTCCACGGAGCAATTGGGGTTAAGGAATATTCAATTTTCTTAAAAGAAAAATCCAGATAATTTACTCACCACCATGTCATCCAAAACGTTGATGTCTTTCTTTGTTCAGTCGAGAAGAAATTATGTTTTTTGAGGAAAACATTGCAGGATTTTTCTCATTTTAATGGACTTTAATAGAGCCCAACATTTAATACTTAACTCAACACTTAACAGTTTTTTTCAACGAAGTTTCAAAGGACTATAAACGATCCCAAACGAGGCATAAGGGTCTTATCTAGCTAAACGATTGTCATTTTTGATAAGAAAAATAAAAAATATCCACTTTTAAACCACAACTTCTCGTCTAGATCCGGTCGTGATGCGAGATGTGACCCCATGCAATACGTCATGACGTCAAGAGGTCACAGAAGACGAACGCGAAACTCCGCCCCAGTGTTTACAAGTGTGTTGAAAGAGGACCGTTCCTATGTTGCTGTACTGTATGTTGAATGATACTAATTATTGTCTTTGTGGCAGTTTATTGTTTAAAATGGTCCGCAAATGTGCGTTTTATATATGTAACACGCTGGACCGGACCTAGACGAAAAGTTGTGGTTTAAAAGAGCATATTTTTTATTTTTCTTGTCAAAAATGACAATCGTTTCGCTAGATAAGACCCTTATGCCTCGTTTGGGATCGTTTAAAGTCCCTTGAAACTCCGTTGAAAAAAACTGTTAAGTGTTGAGTTAAGTATTAAATGTTGGGCTCTATTTAAGTCCATTAAAATGAGAAAAATCCTGCAATGTTTTCCTCAAAAAACATAATTTCTTCTCGACTGAACAAAGAAAGACATCAACATTTTGGATGACATGGTGATGAGTAAATTATCTGGATTTTTCTTTTAAGAAAATGGAATATTCCTTTAAGGTGCCTTGCTCTACGACACTATGATCGCAACCTGCCAGCCATGAGACTCAAACCGGCAGCTTTCGGCAGCCCAACTCTTTAACCACTAGGCTACAACTGCCCCCAAAAAGTTTTTAAAGGGACCCTCCACTTTTTTTGAAAATACACAAATTTTTCAGCTCCCCTAGAGTCAGAGCCGGCGCCAGACCATAACTAACAGGGGGGCACTCGGCTTCCAACAGGGGGCACGCAATAGCAACTATAACTTGCAAAAACAAGACATTAAAACAACAAATACAGCAAGCACACACTCATACAACTGGTACAGACTGTCAGCTCATTTCCCGTATAAAGTGCCAAAGACCACAAACTATGCGCAAAACTATTGAACTTCGACCGCGGCGTGAGCGCAAGCTGAGCTCCGCGCTCACTCGACGCAACAACAAACCGCCCTCGCGCGGCGCAAGCCATTGAAATTAATGAGTTTCATAGTGCAGCGCGTCCTAGCTTTAAAAAAGCCGCTTTACCATAATCACGTCGTAATTCAGTTAACGGACTATAGCCACACTTTACATTAAGCTTACATAATTTAAAACAACCTAACTTACCTTTGAAATAGCTAGAGACGGCGTGTAAGAACAATAGACTTCCTTAAAAAAGTGTCCTGTAGATTTGTAAATTCCACCTCAACCTCTAATCTCTGAGTTTGAGCCAGTCTGTGTTTGCATGAAGATGGAGCAGGCGGTGCTGGTTCATTCTAAATGTTCTAATATCCATATTTTACACGATCCATAAAATGCCGCGAAAAAACACGTTGCTAGTATCAAGTCACAAATATGCTAAAGACGTAAGATGGGTGAGACGCGGCAATAGATCCAATCAGAGAAACTGGTCTATTTTAATTAAAGAAAACATATATCAACTATATTTTCCTCATTTGATTACATTACAAGTCATGAAACATTCAATGTTTAATTTATTTTAATTATTCTATATATATTTTAAAGTAATTAAAAACTTTGTAGGGGGGGCACAACAACCTGTTCGGGGGGGCACTGCCCGCGAATGCCCCCCCATGACGCCGGCCCTGCCTAGAGTTAAACATTTTATTCTAACCGTTTTGCTAAATCCATTCATCCATGCTAAATCCATTCAGCTGATCTCTGGGTCTGGCGGTACCACTTTTAGCATAGTGTACACACAATAGAATCTAATTAGACCATTTAGCATCGCTCAATGATATTAAGCAGCAGCCGAAAATAGTCATCTTAGTATCTTTCAATATCAGGGGACTATTTTGGGGCACTGCGTAAAATCATTGCCCCTCCTGCAGCCATGTTACGGCAGCAAAGTCCTTGATTATTACGCCAGAATGAGAGTATAGTTCCTAGCCATGTCTGCCTAGAAAAACGCAACTTTTGATTTCCGTCAGTCTAAGTACACGATGTAACTACAGAAGAGTCAAGTTTTGAAACTCTGATTATTTTGAAACTCTGATTATTTTTAAACGTGATGCTAATGGTCTAATCAGATTCAATGGATTATGCTAAGCTATGTTAACTCTTTCCCCGCCATTGACGAGATATCTCGTCAATTAAGAGAAAACGCGTCCCCGCCAATGACGAGATTTTCCGTCTTTCCGCAATACCGCTATTATCCACCAGGTGGCGCCCTTCCGCAACTTTTTGAAAACCGGAAGTATTGCCCTATGGCAAGCTGCTGCATGTCCGTGTCTGTTTTAAAGATCGCTCTGAATGGGATCTCTATGAAAAGTCCGTCACAAAAATGGAATTATCTCTGCTTTTTGCTCAAAATATGGTGTTTTTGCAAAAACCTACCCATATTCAAAAGCTGATTGCAAAAGAACCACTAAAGGTAGGATGAAACGGTTTTTTTTTGTTTGAAAGCAGAGGGTCTGTTCTTTCATTTGGTATATTGTATGTTTATATATTTAAAGAAGAACATTTTCTGTAAGGCATTAAACTTTGGTGAAATCATGAAAAACGCTGGCGCTGGCTGGCAACTTTTTTTTAAAAACGCTGGCGGTGAAAGAGTTAAAAGTTGTACCGCCAGACGCGGAGATCGGCCGAAAGGATTCCAAAACGTTTAACTCTAGGGGAGCTGGAAAATGAGCATATTTTCAAAAAAGTGGAGTGTCCCTTTAAAGACGTCCAATAATTTGTGCTTGAAGCAATTAATGAAATCTACAAGTGATATTTTAACGTGTTTGCTATTGTTGTCATTAACTTAAGAGACGTTTATGAATGAATGATTTACTGCAGGGATGGCCAACTTCGGTCCTGGAGGGCCGGTGTCCTGCAGAGTTTAGCTCTAACTTGCCTCAGCACACCTGCCTAAACGTTTCTAGTATGCCTAGTAAGACCTTAATTGGCTGCTTCAGGTGTGTTTAATTATGGTTGGATTAGTTACTTTACATTTCAGTCATTTGGCCTCCTGGGCATTTCTTGGCCATTCAAAGCAGCCATGGTTTAGTGTGAAGGTCTGGCTACGCAAGACTAGTTCAGAACTAGCCCAGCGACCCTAGTCAAAACACCAAAACTAAAAATATGCCACTGCCATACTAGAAATATATATATTTACAGTCACTGCAATGCATTACAAGCAATTTTGCTTGCCAAATCACTATATAGTACTAATCATAAACACAGTCTGTTTTTGAAAATACAACCATCATTGCTTAAAATTGACACTTTCAATCCGCTGAAAAAACAACCTTGGCACCCTTGGCAATGGCCTCCATTGTTTGGAGAAACATCTAGCCCCAAACTCACGCCATTGGTTGAGTCAGAGACTGACATGTCAGACTGCATAAACAAACAGAGCAATGTTTGAAAGCGTCACAGTGTTTACATTCTTTTAGGAAGTTAACGTGGCGGCTTACTGATAGATGTCTCGGCATGACATCTGCAAAATAAAAATAAAAAATGCATACTTTACCTTTAAATGATTTGTTATACTAAATTAAAAGAAAATATAATTAATGTAGAGTTGCTGAATGCACTTAATCACAGTTTGTATATAATTACAATAAATTCCATTAAACAATATAGTAGTTGTGCCCAATCTATTCCCCATTTCCTCCCAATCACAGCCACAGATTGTAGATTAGTAAGGTTGGAGACATGTAGCGTTCCCACAGTGAGGTTCTTATGCAAACATAAGCCTTCTGTTAGCCGCCAATCACTTGATGATCTAAGGAGTGTTAAACCAGACAGCACAGATTTTCCATGATGGATAGCTAAGCTTCAACATCAAGTTTAGCTTGGCATTTCTTTTTTCTTCAAATATAAGGCTTTCGCTTGCATTATCTGTGCTTCATTTAAATCGTGACCAAAGTGCTGAAGAAGCATCGCATTTATATTCAGATGCGTATCAGAAATGATCGGATTGAAAAGGGATCAGTTACATTGTCTGCGTTTTCAAATAAATTGCAGGTTAGACTAGGGAATCCAAGCAAACTATTTATTTTTAGAGACTGGTTACATGGCAACCACACAACCAAATAAATGGCTATGTGCGGCATGCTGCCTCCAGGAATCACATCTTACATTGACTCCTCTACATTACTTTCACAGTTGTAATTCATTTGTTTCTTTAAGGAGGGGGACGGGGTCAAGGGCTGCGTTATTTGTCCTTTTTCTACTTAATATTCAGTTATATAATGGCTTATTCATTCAAAGCAAATCGTTTACGCACTGAACCCTTCATTTATTATGCTAGGGTCCTCCAGAAAAGCCTTTGCAAATAAACCATTTAATGTCAATCAATTTATGGTGCTGTGGGAACGTTATTTTAATTTCCTCTCAAGCGAATCACGCTGGTGTGGAGAAAATCTCCCGTAGGCGTCCAGACGCTGCCTGTGCCTTGCACCCTGTCAATTTTATGAAGATGAAACCTACCATAAAGTTCACAGCATGTTCCTTTTAACATCCCACATATAAACCACACTGGATTTACTTAAAATATATATTTTTAAGTAAATATACTTTAACGTAAAATCCAGCCTTTAGTTTTTTGTGCAGTATTGTTGGGCAATGCCACCTATTTTTTTCTGTTTAGGTACTGTTAAGGCCAATTGGTAATAAAATTATAATTTTTGTTACCACTAAGGTACCAATGTGTACATCTGAGGTACCAGTATGCACCTTTTAATAACAGAAGTTTACTGTACTTTTTAAAAAGGTACCACCCCAGTGAACATTTTTGTACCTTCTTGTACATTTCTTTTTAAAGGAATCTGCACACTTTTTGGGACTTTAGCTTATTCACCATATCCCCCAGAGTTAGATAAGTCCATACATACCTTTCTCATCTCCGTGCGTGCTGTAACCCTGTCTGACGCAGCCCCCGCTAGCTAAGCTTAACACAAAGCCTGGAAGTGAATGGCTCCAGCTAGCATACTGCTCCCAATTAGTGACAAAATAACATTTTCCTATTTATGTGTTGTGATTTGAATAGTCACACCGTGTACAAATAACAAGGTCATGTGAGACACAGCAATCTTTTAACAGTATACATACTGGGAACTATAAAGTGTTAAGTGTTTCTTTAAAGCTCACGTAACACACGCTGTTTCTGCATTTCTGATATTAATCTGGAGTACCTATGGAGTAGTATGACATCCTTTATATCTCTGAAGAGTCTTTAGTTTAATCAGATTTATAAAAGAAAGATTAGCTTTACCGAATCTTTCCGATAACGTACGAAAAAATGAAGAAGGAGGAGTTATAACACGGGAGGAGCGAGTACGAGTCATGCAACACTATACAACACTGTTTTAACTTATGATTCACTACATGTTCGTGTCATTTATATAATATACACGCGCCTATTTCCAACATAATACAGAAGTCTTACTTACCGCGTGTAACTCGTCATGAAAATCCACCGCATCAAACACACACACGCAAAACTCCGCTGCTAATCCGGATAATAAACTATATCCATTGTTTCCATAAGGCTGGATGTCTTCTCCTTACATCCAAAAACACACTTCTTGTTGTGCCATTGTTGACTTTTGAAATTAAACAAAGCTGAGTGGCGTGATAAGCTGTTAGCAAGCTCTAGCGTCTCCCGCTGACTGACGGCTGGGCGGGGTTTTCCAGGGGAAGTTTTCCGGCGGAAGCCCATATAAAGAAGTGATACGTATCGAAAACCCCTGAAACGTCAGTTAGAACCGTAATCGAAAAAAATTAGCCGAAACTTGTACGAACCCTGGCGAAGTGCATTCGGCACAGAAATACTCTGAAACACGCCCAACTGCATTTTTGACACTTTGCCTACATTTAGCATGAGGAAACAACTCTATAACTGTGTTAATAAGTCAGAATGCTTGAAATACCATTAAACCCCCCCTTTAAGAGTGTATAATGCATTCAATGATGTAACAAGGACCCTTAAAATGTAAACTGTAACTCATCATTGAACTTTTAAACTAAAAACAAACAACACAAACCTGTTATAATTGTCAATGATATATCAATAGTTTGATTTCAAAATCTATGTTAATGTCTTGAAAAGTGTATGCAAAATGCATGTACCCAATGACCTTTCTCCTGACTTACCGTGTATTTCCATAGGTAAGGTAAAGCATGTGCTTCCCCCACAGCTCTCTATATAATAACCTGAATTCATGTGTATAATTCACAGTCTGGCATCTGCCTCTGTCCTGTTTTCAGCACCATAAAGCTTTCAGGATACACTCAACACCTATAATCTTAGCTAGCAGCCAAGTACACTCATGCAATTGCACAGCGTGACAAATGTGTGTTCATTACATGGCTTTGTTTCATATTGTCCTGTTCTTTTGTAATAGCATCACAGAGCATTGGCTGACAGCTTTACAAAACAGCTGATAATGGATGAGGGCTGTTGTGAAATCTACTAACCCATGAAAGGCCCCCTTTTTTTATTTATATATAAGTGCATGGTCATGATAATGCTGTCCCCTAATGCCCCTTTTCCACCAAGGCAGTTTGAGTGCTGGTTCAGAGCCAGAGCCTAATTTCAAATCAGTTCTTTCTTTTTCGACACCCAAAAGGACCAACTGGTCTTAATTAGCACCCAAACATTGCTGGTCTAGAATTAAGAACCGATTGCGTCAGGGCTGGGTTACTGTGACACGATACCAGGAGGTTAGCTACATGCTTAGGCTAACTTTGTTCTGTGTAAATTATAAAATGACTACTGTTATTCTCGGTTGCAACATCCGTTTATATATATATATATATACACATACACTTACTTAAAGGATTATTAGGAACACCATACTAATACTGTGTTTGACCCCCTTTCCCCTTCAGAACTGCCTTAATTCTATTTGACATTGATTTAACAAGGTGCTGAAAGCATTCTTTAGAAATGTTGGCCCATATTGATAGGATGGCATCTTGCAGTTGATGGAGATTTGTGGGATGCACATCCAGGGTACGAAGCTCCCGTTCCACCACATCCCAAAGATGCTTTATTGGGTTGAGATCTGGTGACTGTGGGGGCCATTTTAGTACAGTGAACTCATTGTCATGTTCAAGAAAACTATTTGAAATGATTCGAGCTTTGTGACATGGTGCATTATCCTGCTGGAAGTAGCCATCAGAGGATGGGTAGATGGTGGTCATAAAGGGATGGACATGGTCAGAAACAATGCTCAGGTAGGCCGTGGCATTTAAACGATGCCCACTAAGGGACCTAAAGTGTGCCAAGAAAAAATCCCCCACACCATGACACCACCACCAGCAGCCTGCACAGTGGTAACAAGGCCTGATCTCATTCTGTTTATGCCAAATTCTGACTCTACCATCTGAATGTCTCAACAGAAATCGAGACTCATCAGACCAGGCAAAATTTTTCCGTTCTTCAAATGTCCAATTTTGGTGAGCTAGTGCAAATTGTAGCCTCTTTTTCCTATTTGTAGTGGAGATGAGTGGTACCCGGCAGGGTCTCTTTGCTGTTGTAGCCCATCTGCCTCAAGGTTGTGCGTGTTGTGGCTTCACGAATGCTTTGCTGCATACCTCGGTTGTAATGAGTGGTTATTTCAGTCAAAGTTGCTCTTCTATCATCTTGAAGTTTACATGTTTTCTCTGATTATAAACTCTATGGGTATTTTTCTTTAAAAATACAAATTGTTAGCAAAAAGCTGCATTTTTGTTAAGGAATTTTGTTAGAGATCCGATTCAGAACGATTATCAAAACATACACAGAGTTTAAAATTAATAAATAAAATTTTGGCTTTTTTTCATAAATTGGGTAAATTGCGGTATTGCAGATTAACATAAAAATTCATTTTTGCAAATGTTTTTTTTTAATTGATGAGATAACTTGTCAATGGTGGGGAAAGAGTTAAAGGGTACAGTCCCAATGACAGCTTGTGTACCTTTTTTTCTGACTTGTGACTATATGTCATGATTCCATTAAACAAAGCTTTGTTTTAGGTTGTGTATACAAGAATTACGTTTAGCCTAGGTAAAGAGTTTTACCAGATAGGTTTAAACTGTTACCTTCTTATACCCATAGTTCAGAAGAACATTGTGTCTTCACTTTGAATAAATACACTGAATGATACACTGCACGATTTTTGTCTGTCCCAGATAAAAAATTGCCATCGTGAAACAACCATCGCGATTTCTGTGTTTGTGGCTCTTCATCGGTGGTCCTATGTCGTACAGTGAGAGAGGTTCAAAGACGGCCGTTTTCCCAGTCTTGCATCCAAAGATAGCCTACCATAGTTTTCTGACAGTGTAAGAAATTCAGCATGATCAACGCACAGTGTGTTTGCTGCTACGACCTGCGTACTGGTATTTGTTTACCACTAGCACATGCTGGTGACGTTGCGCTAACGTGTTGTCTATATGCTTTTCTTACCCAAGTTTAAATGATCCATGTCGCACAGTGTGCTACGGCAATGATCTTAAAGAAGAGCAAAAATCCTGCAGTGTTTTCCAAGCTTAAGGAAAGTCTCAGGTGACATAAAGATGATAAAGATTTTGTTGTTAAATAAACTATCCTTTAAGACTGAAATAATCAGAGACCTTGTTAAAAAATAAACTTCATCTGCTTTTTCTTAACATTGGGATCCTTTGGAAGAATATGCAGAGCGACACATGTGACATACAGCCAGAAACAGCACAGCTTTGTCAGACTTTCCCACACTTTACTCTTATCAGAAGTAATCTGGTGTTTATAGCAATAATAGCTATTTTACTCTCCCACTATTATAATATCATATTCTGCCTTTATTACTCCATCACTGTGCAGGTCAAACATCTACATAACACACAATAGACATAATTGATGTATAAATGTGAGCAGTCATTTATGTTTGCCTATTGATGTTTTATTTTCATTGGGGAGGAAGCTCTTTATTAGAAAGATCGGGGGGAGTCTGATTATCCCCATATGACCTTTTAAAGTTCACTCAGTCATGTTTAAGTTGGTCTTTTCTTTGTAGGTGCTCGAGGGTACTCCAAGGCGATTGTGTGGTGCCTTTGTACCTAAAGTGGGTGTTGTGGCTTCATGAAGGTAGTTCAAATTAGTTTAACTCTGATTTCAAACGCATTATGTGTTTAACTCATTTTAACTACCTTTGATGCCGTTGTGACATATTGGTTAAGACGCATTCATATTATAAGCGACTTTGTCGCTGTGTGTCTGTAGCATTTAAAGAGGCCCGGATAACCCCGTTGCTGAAGAAATCCACTCTCAATCCTGCTATGCTAGAGAACTACAGACCCGTTTCTCTTCTTCCCTTCATTTCCAAGACTCTTGAACGCATTGTGTTCAACCAGCTCTCCACTTTCTTCACACAAAATAACCTCCTGGATAGCAATCAGTCTGGATTCAAAAGTGGTCACTCCACTGAGACTGCGCTGCTCTCAGTCATTGAGGCCATAAGGCAGGCAAGGGCAGCCTCCAAATCATCTGTGCTGATCTTACTGGATCTTTCTGCAGCTTTTGACACGGTCAATCACCGCATCCTCCTGTCGACTCTCATGTCTATGGGTGTCACTGACACAGCGCTTCTATGGTTCAAGTCGTACCTCTCAGATAGGTCATTTCGGGTATCCTGGAGAGGTGACGTCTCCGAACCCCAACGTCTTGATACCGGGGTCCCTCAAGGCTCTGTGCTTGGACCGCTGCTCTGTTCGATATACATGACATCCCTGGGCTCTGTCATTCGGAAACATGGCTTTTCTTACCAATGCTATGCAGACGACACTCAACTCCACTTGTCGTTCCACCCTGATGATCCTACGGTTTCTGCCCGCATCTCGGCATGCCTGAGGGACATCTCACTCTGGATGAAGGATCACCATCTCCAGCTTAACCTTGCGAAGACAGAACTGCTTGTCATATCATCTGAACCAAAGATTCAGCACAACTTTTCCATTCAGCTAGGTTCCTCAACCATCAGGCCTTCCAAGACGGCCAAAAACCTGGGAGTGGTCATTAATGATCGGCTTAGCTTCACGGAGCATGTTGCCAGCACCGCTCGCTCTTGTAGATTCATCCTCTATAATATTAGGAAAATTATACCTTTCCTAGATGAGCATGCTACGCAGGTCCTGGTCCAAGCTCTTGTCCTGTCCAGGCTGGACTACTGCAATGCGCTTCTGGCAGGACTTCCAGCCTGCACGACCAAACCCCTACAGATGATTCAGAATGCAGCGGCAAGAGTGGTCTTCAATGAGCCAAAGAGGGTGCACGTCACTCCTCTCTTTGTCAAGTTACACTGGCTTCCTATAGCAGCCCGCATAAAATTTAAGGCTTTGCTCCTGGCCTTTAAAACCACCACTGGGTCAGCACCCCCTTACCTTCGCTTGATTATAGAGCCTTATGTACCCTCTCGATCACTGCGCTCTGCCACCGAGCGACGGCTTGTGGTACCATCTCAAAAAGGGAAGAAAACACTAACGCGTACCTTCTCAGGAACTGTCCCACAACTGTGGAATGATCTGCCGGTCGTGACACGATCAGCTGACACTGTAGCTGTCTTTAAGACTCGGCTAAAAACCCATCTCTTCCACCATTACCTAACTTCCTAATTACAGATTTACTATCTTTATTTAGTTACCCTTCTCTTTATCTCTCTCTATTTACCTTCCTCTTTATCTAAAAAATTACTAACATACCCTTGGCTATGTATATTGTGTTGGACTTGATGAGACTATTTCCAGTGCACTTATGTATTGCTGTTCTTATGTTGCCATAATTGCTTCTATTGTTTACCTCACTTGTAAGTCGCTTTGGACAAAAGCGTCTGCTAAATGACTAAATGTAAATGTATGTAAATGTGTCACTCATCTCTTTCAAAAGAGGCATTTATATATCTAGTTGTTATAAAGAAATGAGTAACGTCCACTACAGTAACTGACGAGAGACGGATGACGTGAACTTTCCAGCTTCATTCTCATTGATAGTCGCTCCCGAATGTCGCTCATAATTTGCATAAAGTTAAACATTTCTCAACTTTGTCGTGCGGCTGGACACGCCCATCCAGCCGTCAACGGTCACTGTCGCTCGTGTCGCCGGATGCCGCAGAGCTTCCATTGAAATCAATGACATCGCGTCGCTCTGCTACTGCTAGTCGCTTATAATGTGAATGTACCTTTAATGAGCCTGAAGGTTACTTCTTTGGTTCTCACTGAGGTGCTTTTGAGCAAGGCACCTTTTACCCATTTGCTTCCAAAGGTGCTAAAGTGAATGGCTGCCCAGTATGTATACTGCATTATAAGTACAAAGATGTACCTTTTAAAAGGGTATGTCGCAGTGACTGCTTTGTACCTTTATTTCAATAAACAAGGTGTGTGTGTGTGTTCACTACTCACTGGGATGGGTTAAATGCAGGTCACGTTTAAAGTACACTTTTAAAAAAATGCAGCATGATGTTAAAACAACTTTGTTTTACAAGTCAACAACTTTGTAAAATACATGTAAAATAATTTTTTGGTGTCCCCTAAGTATATATGTAAAGTTCAAGCTCAAAATATCATATGGATAATTTATTACAGCATGTTAAAATTGCCACTTTGTAGGTGTGAGCAACAACATGTCGTTTTTGGGCGTGTCCTTTAAAATGCAAATGAGCTGATCTCTGCACTAAATGGCAGTGCCGTGGTTGGATAGTCCAGATTAAGGAACGGTATTATCCCCTTCTGACATCACAAGGGGAGCTGAATTTCAATGACCTGTTTTTCACATGCTTGCAGAAAATGATTTCATCAAAACTAAGTTACTGGGTTGTTTTTGCACATTTTCTAGATTGATAAAAGCACTGGGGACCCAATCATAGCACTTAAACATAGAAAAAGTCAGATTTTCATGTTATATCCCCTTTAAAGTAACATAAAAATTATGTGAATTCTTCAAAAGCCCCTTCCGCTGGTTGGATATTAAAAGACTTGTCAGAGCATTATCTGAAAGTCTAAACAAAACTTTTACATTTGCCCAAAAAAACAATGATTAGGTGATAATGGTTTGCTAAATTTGTGCCGGGTAAACTGCCAAAAACAGTTTGGCAAGCAATTATATTAAAATGGGTTTACTTTCCTGAAGGCAGAGTAATTGTTATAAACATGGCTTGAATAAAAATTGTTGGACATACATGGTATCTGAACATACATTGATATGGGCTTCAGACAAAGACAGAGCCCGTATATGGTGTTTTGATCTATAAAATGATTACCTAAAAAATAACTGTTTTTTTTCTTAAACCCCAGATGTTTTAGATTGCTCTAAACAACCAAAATAACTATCAGAATGTTTATAATTACATTGTACTCAATGAACTTGCAGTGCTGTACCATAACACACGTTGTAGTGCATGTAACCTAATTTTCATCCTGCTCGTTTTTATTGTAATTTTAGATCTTTAAACACTATTTTGTAATAGGCAATCTGAAATATGCACCCTACAGTTACACAATCTAAGTGGATTTTCCTTTCCATCATTCTGTGTACTTCTTATTCCGTTATGTCGGTCTTCTTGGATTTCATAATAAACATTAAACAGACAGTCAAAACGGCACACTTGTGTCCTTCGCAATAGACTACCATTAGCTTTAGTGGCTCACCGGAAGTCATAAACCGGAAAGCTCAAAGAAGACTGCACCCACATTTACGTCAAGAAACAGGTGGATAGGAGAATCACATTGGCCAGCATGTTTATCACTACAAAACAGAAGTTTGGTTTACCTTTCCTCTGCATCCGGGACTGAAGAGAGAGCCTTTTTTTACTTCACCAGTCCCTGACAGAGTACAAAACACTTATTTTCTGAGTACAATGCACTTAGCCAGTGGAAAGTGTTGTCAACACTTGAAAGGGCGTAACACAAGTTCTTTCCTTAACATTTGTACCTTAGGCATACAAACCCTTTCCCTACAAACTGCTCCATGTTACAGTTATAAATACAGCTGCCAACACATTTTACCTATAGTGACCCCTACCTTTGCATTATTCAGCATAGCAAATGTATTTTATATGTATATCTATCTGTATGTCATATTTGATATACAGTATCTGTATATCTGAAAAACATGTGGGGCCCTATCTTGCACCCAGCGCAATTGACTTTGTCAGTGACGCATGTATCATTCGTATTTTGCACCGGCGCACAGCGGGTTTTTCCGTCTACAGACGCACGTCGGCAAACTAGGGAATGAACTTGCACTCCCTGGGCGGTTCAGCGCAAAAAAGGATGCGTGTTCCGGCGCAAACCATCCCTGATGCTATTTTGCAGTTTAAAAAAACAATTGTGCCACTGTCCAGAAAAAACTACTTTGCTTATCTAATCTACACAGATGCAACAGTTATTTTTGCAAATCATAAATTGTTACAATAAAAAATATTAACACATGAGATAAGGGGAATCATTGTGGTGAGAATGGTGATAGTTTTTATTTATTTTGTGTGGCTGCGTTAAAAAATTATCATGCAAATAATGATTAAAATATTTTCTTACGTTTGTTGTGTGGCTGTATTACGTTTATTTTATGTAAATAATAATTAAAATGTTTTCATAAGAAACCTTAATGTATGTGAACTTGATTTGTAAGAGTACTTTGGGGTTGGACTGCCTGCATTTCTTGGCTTTCAGCGGTGAGGGTGGACGCAGCGATGTCCTCTGCTGGCGTCAGGTCCTGTCTAGAGGCAGATCTACCTCCCGTTACACGGCGTGCCCGATTTATGCTGGCAAGCTTGGGATTCCCCCGTCTCCTGACATCATTGTAGCGCTTGCGGCGCAACGTCCTGGACAAGCCTGCTGATACAATTGTGGCTATTTCCTTCCACGCCGGTTTAACCGACGCTGATTTGGGCAGGTTTCTCATATCCCCATACAAAACAACTTCTCTGTCTTTTACTGCTTTAATAAGAACGTCGGTCTCCTCGGCTGTGAACCGCTCCTGGCGTGCGCCTGGTAAATCCGTCATAATAATAGCAACCCGCCATGGAACTTGCGCCCTTGCGTTTAAAGGGAATGTTGGATGACGTTCTGATTGTTTTTTTTTACGTTATGCCCAAACCACACCTATGAATAACCACCTACTTCAGACCAACCCCTGATTGATTTGCGCCTGGCGCAAGAGTTATTTCTCCCGCCGGGAAAATAGCAACAGCGCCCAAGATCCGCCCACAAACTCACTTGCGCTTTGCGCTTCGCACTTGCGTTTCAGATTGTTAAAATAGGGCCCGTTATGTGATAACACAAACCATGTCGATTTGGATTTTCGTGTGAATCCCATGTGAAACCTATTGGGTCATATGTGAAATGTTCAAAAAACATAAAAATATTCACATAAAAATATTCCTTAACATTTTCACATTTTGGTGTTTTTGCACATGTATTATTTATTTGGACATGTGATTACATAAAATAATGTATTTTCTTGTAAGGAACTGTTTATATAAAAAATATAAAGCAAAATAAACACAACATTAGTAGTTACATTATTCAGTTGGAAATATGGCTCATAGCATATAGTTTATGTATGTTTAATGCAAAATCTTACCATACCTTACATCCGGTGGTTTGTTTTATTAAGCAAATAATGATGGCTTGGTTTTACAAGACCTAAAGCAATGAAAACACAGACAATGAATTCAAACATGTGTTATGTCCCTGTGGTCCAACACAGTTACAGAATCTGGTAAAACATTGTCCTAAATGACAGTTAGTTATACTACACATGCTTGTTATTGTTTCACATTAGCATAAACCTTCTGTGTCTATAAAAAACTAACAATCACACCACTAATGTTTCACCACAGTCCAGATAACAACAACAGCCGTCACTTGAAAGAAAATCTTGAGGCAACCCTTGATTAGAATTGAGTTGTTTTTTAACATTTTGCGTCTTGTTTTTATTATTACTACTTTTTTACTGAGCCTTGACTGTTCTAGGAAATCCACATAATTGGAAGTTTGTTTTGTTGTCTGCAGAAAGTCAAAACTGTGTCTACATTTTCCATGCATGTTCCCATTATTTTTCTGTTTGGCAATCAGCGAGAAACATTTCACACACCAGGATGTCATTTACATTTAGGCATTTAGCATACACTTTTATCCAAAGCGAGTTGCAACAGCGAGGAAAACAATAGCAATTTATCTTAGAGAGGAAATACTAGGAAGTCCTTTACAACAAAGTTTCAACAGTTCTATACTTAAAGTCGCCATGAAACGGAAGTAGCGATTGCCTTATTTTCCCCGTGGTGACGTATATCCGAATGAAACGGCTTTTGAGATGAAATAAGGCAGGGCTGGATTTGAATTTGTCCATCGAGATCTGATTGGATCGTTTGAAGTTGGGTCGTGTTGCTAATTGCTAATCACTGCGATCTTCTCCCGGACCCCGCCCACCTGCCATACTTTTGACCGGAAGTGAAGAGAGATCGTTTTGAGGAGGGGAGGAGATTTGCATTTTTGATTAAAGATTATGAGCACACACGAATTTTTAAAAAATAATGAAGCTCACAGATAAGTCATTTGTTAATAATACCACACTATTAAAAATACATATATAGTTTTTCATTTCAATTTCATTGCGACTTTAAATGTAATTGGGGGGAGGGGGTCTATCAATGCAGAAGAATGTGTAAGATCATTTTTGCTGATGGTGATTTTAAATAGCAGAACTTTTGGTTGATATACGGTAATATCGTAGTCTATTATTATTAGTTTGTTTGTTTTGTAGTTTAAAAAAATATTCAAGGATTATGAATTACATTTCACAACGTTTACTTAACAATTGTTAAAGCATTTTCATTTATAGGCGGTTTCAGCAGCATCAATGTAAACAAACAGTTTTTGTGAACTAAACACAACTTCCGGTAGACGTCCACCTAGAATCAATAACAACAGAGTCCTTTTACAATAGTTTATTTCTGATAACAAGGGAAATAAATGACAAGTTCATATATCTAAGGCATATCAACTATTACACTGAGCTAACATTACTGTGTAAAATTAATGTGCAATGTTAGCTACAGGTCCTTGAATTTTTGCCTGGCTGCCAAACCTCTCCGCACAGTTGTGATTCATACTCGTCAAAACAATGAAAAAGGTTTTTGTTTCAGAGACCAGTTTATCCACACGGCAGACTGATAAATAAATACAGGCAGGAAGTTATCGCTTCTGGGGTGTAACTGCGACATTTGTGCCATGAAACCATCTATATTTTTATATTTTTGCTCACTCTATGATAATTTTAGTAAGTTTTGCTACAGAATAAAACTGTATTTTGTTTTACAGAAAAAGACCTTAAATTTAACAGTTAAACCATGAAAATACGATTTATTGCAGTAAAATTTACAATAAAGTGTATTATTTTATATGGGTCAATGATGAATAAGGATTTTTAATTATAATAATCTCTTGCAGTTATTTAAACATTCAGAATGTTGTGTACACATAAATTCATATTACATTTTTATATATAAAGTTATTTTAGTGATTATCCTGTTAATTAAGAGAGAACAGGAAAATGCAATATTTAAAAAAAACATATTGCTTTATTTTCTATATTAATGGTCATTATATGAATGAATAACATTTAGAAAATGTATTTTTTTAGAATTAGGCTAATGCAAGTTAATATAATCATCGATATTGACATTGTTATCAGCAGATATCAGTCTGAAATATTGGTAGGTGTGGAAATTTTAATTTTGATGCATCTCTAGTTTTTATAAGTAATCATCTCATAAGATTGTTCTGTTATTTCAGAGTTGCTTGTAAATGTCTTATTTGTCTTATTTTCCCTGTTTATCACATAAAACTTGATAAAAATGTTTTTTTTACCATTTACTTAAAGGAAAACAACATCGTTTTTTAATATTTTACTATGTTCTTACCTCAACTTATATAAATTAATACATACCTATCTTTAATCAATGCGTGCACTTCATCTTTGTATAGCGCGTCGTGAATGTGTAAGCATTTAGCCTAGCCCCATTCATTCCTTAGGATCCAAACAGGGATGAATCTAGAAGCCACCAAACACGTCCATGTTTTCCCCATTTAAAGACTGTTACATAGTTACGAGAACTATATTGTACTGTATGGCGGAAGAGCACTTAGTTTGCAGCACTTCAACCTCGGGCGCAGTAATATTGACGAAAATTTGAGCGAGAGGGGAAGTAGTCAGGAGTGATGATGTTACTGTGTGCCAAGGTCAAAGTGCTGCAAACTAAGTGCTCTTCTGCCATACAATATAGTTCACATTTTTGATCCTCTTAAAAAAATCGCCACGTTTTATTTTGTGCCACCATACTTACTTGTGTAACTACTCATGTAACAGTCTTTAAATAGGGAAAACAGGAATGTGTTTGGTGGCTTCTAAATTCATCCCTGTTTGGAGCCATAGGAATGAATGGGGCTAGGCTAAATGCTTACACATTCACAACGCACTGTACAAAGATTAAGTGCACACATTGATGGAAAAAAGATAGGTATGTATTAGCCCATGTCTCACGAAATTACGTACCTATAGTCACAAAAAAATTTTTGATTCTTTTTAGTGATACCGTCACGAATTTCCGCATTTTTTCGTAGTCGTATCACGAATTTCTGTTTATTTGTCATTTTTCCTATTTTCTTACTATTTTCGCTTTGGTTTTAGGTTTACATAAAATGACATCCTTACCCAAACCCAACTCTAACCCTAACGCCAGGCGACAATGGTTTAAAATTTAGAAATTAAAAAAAAAAATCAGAATAAAGTATAAAGCAATACTTAAAGTGACATCCTAATGCAAACACCAAATCTAACGAAGCGAAAATGGTTTGAAAATAGGAAAAAGCAGTTGAGTAACCAATACGTGAAACATAAACAGAAATAACACGGAAATTCGTGAAGGTATCACGAAAAAGAAAAAAAAAATTGACTATAGGTACATCATTTTGTGAGACTGTGTAGGTATTAATTTGTCTTAGTTGAGGTAAGAACATAGTAAAATATTGAAAAACTGTGGTGTTTACCCTTAAGCATATTTCGTTGTTCACTATTGTTAAAAATCTATGTAAAGAAATTAATAAGTAATACATTTTATACAAAAACTAGATTTTAAAACTATTTTATTAAATTTCACAGAATGTTTGAAAACCAACATTTTATAAATATTTGTACAACAAAGCCAATTGTCAAAGCTCAGAACGGTTCTTCTTTAATATACTGTTTATAAAACATCCCAGGGTAATACTTCAATAAGCTGGTTGATCAAAGGCCAACACTGCATGTTTGCAAATTCTAGGCAAAGGGTGACTACTTTGAAGTTTTCCCAATTGTTACATTTGTGTTTCCCTAGTTTTGATGAGTTTATTATTATTCTTAAATAAGGAAAAGCAAAAATAAACACTAAACCTTTAAACAGTTGTGTTGCGTAACCATACTCAATAAGAAACTTTACATTTGCCAGACACTTTTATCCAAAGCGACTAATAGTGCATTACAAGGTATACTTCTTTATTCAGTATGTGTGTTTGTTGGGTTCGAACCCATGACTGTTTGTGCTGCTTATGCAATGCTCTACCACCAAGCTATACAGAAGCACTATCAGATTCGTGTGAATATATAAAAAAAATAAACAATATGTCCAAATACTGCATTATACTAAACAGCCTTTATTTACAAAAAACAGCTTCTCGGGTCGGGTGTCCTAACGGTAATTTCATTTGTCTGACTAAATAGATATGGATCTAAACACTGTGCAGTGATGTTTCAGCTGCTTTGCTTTGCCAGGTCTCAAGTGTTTTTTCTGGTGTTGATCCTCTCCAGAGCTCTATCTGCTTCCATTGTAATTGCAAGGAGGAACTCGATTGGCTCTTGAGTTGTTGGCTTCGGGCCAGCGGGCTTCCTTCATATAATAGAGGGGTGCAGGAAGACAACCTCTAGAAGAGAGAGAAAGAAACATCTCATGCTAGTGGACTGCAAACTCTGTAAAGCTATACTGAACAGCTCAGAACATGTGTAAGGGATTAGCAGCCCTGCCCCAGACATGTCTGGAAAGGTAAGCACTTTGGAAGATGGCATCATGGATTATATTGTTAATATTATATACATTTTTGTCAGTCAGTTATTTCATACTTTTGTCTTTACGATTTAGTGCTTGCATGTGGAATCTGAAACATTCTAGTTGTGTATACATTAGGGTATATTTGCAAATGTATGGATGAGGTTTATCTGTTATCTATATGACAGATCATTGATCATTGCATGTGTAAAACAGGAACTTTATTTATTTTGGACATTGCAGAATTTTGCTGCCTTGCCAACCCAAAGAGAAATTGTATAACAAAAATGGTTGTATAACTATAGTAATTTTACAATATAGCATTTTCTTTCTGTTATTTTATTGTTCACTTAGATTACACTTACTTCCCAGTAGACTGAATAAAAAATGTTCCCAAGTCTTGACTATGAATACCTTAAATAAATTAAAGGTCTTCCAATAGACAAGCTACGTTTCCTTCGCTTTTCACAACACGATTGGGAGTTGAATTGCGGTAAGTGCATTTTAAGGACATATATTTAGGACATTGCTTGGGTTTTGTGCTTTTGGCTGATTCACAACAGAAACATATGTTTATCACTGTTGTGGCCATGATTTTGATTTGGATATAAATTAAGTTGCCCAAGGCCTTTAGAATTCCTGGGAAGTCTGTAGTAGTACATAGTAAGTTGTTTTTTCGGCTGGTTTTAGCAATAGATCTGTTATGTGACTTACGTCATTGAACCCGCAGTCATCTGTTGGGAATTTGCATTTTTGTCCCAAAACTTAAAAAATGTTGTTGGATTTGTTCTTAGACTGGACTTTAGTTACTTTGGCTATGGGAGGCGAAAATGGTGCTGCATTTTCCCATATGCCAGACTATAATACAGTTATGATCATAACAAAGCTGGTCAATGAAGAATACATGTTTCCTTAGCTTAAACTAAAACAAAATTAAATAAATCAAATGATCATTCAATCCAGTGAAGGTTATAAATGTGGTTATGTCCCAATTTCTTATTTATGATGCAAATTTATGGACATCTGAATCATGTTTTCTTCAGGGCTAAGGAGATCAAGACTAAATTGGGAACTCTGCTTCAGAAGCCAGAGAATTCCATCGACCTTATCATCCCCTACCAAGAAAAGCCTGAGAAGAAACCGGAGAAGCTTCAAAAGTGAGTTCCTCTTGGCTTCCTTCACTTTTCCTCTGGCTCTCTTTTTATTTTTTTCTCTCTACATCTTTATCACTGATGACTGCAGATCTGCACGTGTCTTGTCTCATATCCAAGACTGAAGGGAAGCTTTAATACTTATTTTAAATATAACTTAAAAATGCAATATTGTATATAAACCTTTAAATAAAGGTGAAAGAAAGTGGTCTTCCCAGCGAGGCCATACAAGAACCTTTTTTAGTTCCCCAAAAAACCATTCAGCCAAAGGTTCCTAATAGAACCACTTTATTTATTACCCTTAATAGTGTAAAGACCCATTCTTCAATACAAAGATCTTTTTGTGAAACATTCTTTAAATTTTTTTTATAGAATTTTACAGACAAAAAAAGTTCTTCGACAGCATTGTGTAACATGTTTTTTTTTTATGAGTGTACTTTTTGTTGTTTGCAAATCCAGTCTACGTGTACTGTAGTTTATAGGGTGATTTGCAATAAAGTGAGACACTGCCTAATAAGGTCTAATGTTTTGTAGGTCCCCAAAAAATACATAAATCCCAGTAAAACTATGCAGACCCGGCGCCAGACAAAAATTCACGGACGGGCATTTCATTTTTTCAGGGGCGGCACAAATTATGAGATCAACCTCACTGCAATGCATAATATCATTAATTCTGAATTTAATGGACAAAAAAACAAGGAAGAACTGACATACCTCTCCGTTAACGTAATACAAGAAGTCGTAAAGATTGGACCTAGCCTACTGAAGCAGTCTAAAAACACACGTCGCAGCGCTCGACATCAACGCTTGTCCGCTTATCAGGGAAAAGTGGATTTTTTTAAAAGGCCAAGTGAAAGAGAATTTTACTTGCTCGACTGGAAGTAGCAATAACAATCAGCAAAACGCGATAATGATTCTGCATCCTTTAGTCTCAATGACCACCAAAGTGCAAAATGTAATTACGCTAAACAAATGAAAGCAGCAAACAGTGTGTTAACAAAGTGAGTTAAACTCTGTTAACATACTGCGGTAAAAATGTGGAGTTTTTAATAACAATATAAAATAGAAATAGTTAAAGGGGACAGAGAATGAAAAAACATTTTTACCTTGTCTTTGTTGAATAATGGTAGTCTACCCACATTCACGAACATACAAAAAGTGTTAGACATGCTAAACATCTCAGTCTCATAGCAATTCCTCTTTTAGAAATGTCAGCCAGAAAACGGCCCAATCTGAAAAACTGATGCTTATGACATCACAGGCATCTAACTGCCCCTCCACTTTAAAATAATTGGCTACATTTTTTGAGTGGCAGCAAAGTCAGCCAATCAGTAATGAGATTGCAAGTTAAGCCAGTAGGGGGAGCCAAATAGGTGCAAAACCACTTGTTTAAAATCCCCAACCCTAATAGAGCTATCTGAGAGAGGTTTTTAGGAAGCTTCTAAGGCATTACAGACCCAAACAAAAACTTTTTTGTCTACATGTCACATCACAGAACAAGGATAAATACCCCGTTCAATCATTCTATGCCACCTTTAAGTAGCATTACATCATGGATGAAAATTTACAGATTTCATATGACAGTTCACTAAACATGTAATTAATATTTAGTCACTTACATTTTAGACGCAATGTTGACTGTTTTTGTTGTTTCAGCAGCGAAAATAGTTAAAAGACCACAGCAGAACCATAACGTGTCAGTATCACTGTCACACGACTCAACCGTGTCTTAACGTTAAGTGGTGGCGCTATGCTTAGCAAACAACCATTTCCACGCTCACTATCGACAAACCAATCAAATACGTTTAGATACTTTTTTTCATATATGTATATATATATATATATATATATATATATATATATATATATATATATATATATATACAAAACAATAACTTTTGATAAAGGTAAAGTTAGCCTATTGATAAAAAAGTGCAAACAAGCAAGGACTGTTGGTTGGTTGGACATGGAGCTGGTCAAAAGGTGAAGGGAGACCGCAGGCTCGTCCAGGGCGGGCACTAGTGACTCACAGGGCGGGCCCGGCCCCCCAATGCCCCCCTTGGGGCCGGGACTGAAACTATGGCATCACAAAAATAAAAATATCTCATGACCTCTTAAATGCCAAGGATGGAGCAATCATTAAATTAGATGCACATTTCACAGAACTCTGAAATTCAAAGAATGTCCCACATTAGGCCAATTCAGTATATATATGCAACCGATTCAATTTTTCTGTAGGTCTGACCTTCCGATACCGATTTTTGCCTAATCCGTTTTACGAAAACGATGATCGTATGGGTTTATTTATTTAGTTTTTGTGGTTATGGTGCCATTTAGAGGTCTAACTGGTTAGCGTTAAATGCCTGTGGTCCATAATAAAGACTGGGGGCGTGTTTGACATCGTGTTGCACTGCCCTGACCGAATGGTGTACCATGATTCAAAAGCAAACAAAGAAGTCCGCTCCCATAGTGGTCCACATCTCACATATCAGTCTTGATACAACATACAACGTGCATCTATTTGCACAACATGCAAGACTTAAAGTTATGTATAGGAGAAAGTTTACCTCCTGTTGTGGCTGCGCACCATCATTACAACACGCTTTATAACACGTCCAGTCAAAGCACAAGGATTCGTAACATTAATAAGCAGATTTAAGTATTTTGCTATAATTTAAGCGATTAGCTGCTTTCACCTCTTCTCAGTCATGATAATTTAATATGAGATGATAACGCATTGAACTTGTGACGGCACTGTACATTTTTACCTGATGGATGGTATTTTCATCTTACCAAAGTGAAGCTAAAAAATCACTGCGTCTTTTTGAAACCAAAGTGCTTCAGTGTAATTACGGTGCAAATTGTGGGGCGGTTCAAGTCGGGGTCTTTGTCAAATGGGTCACGTTTTCAGGTACGAAATTACACTATGGCTGCTATTGGATAACGTTCGGGTGCTGCTTCGACTGCGAATGTGCACGTAGCTGTGAAGTTGCTGCTTGCAACAAAAGGACCGGCTCGAAATCGGAATGTCTTGAGACTGACCAGCCGTTTACAAATATGTGAGGAAAAATAGCAAATGAATTAATTTACGTACATACAATTTCACCTAGCATTCCCAGGTTTGGAAAAAAGCTTATTTTGGATCCTGTGCATAAGGAAAACGCTAAAATATATTGGAGAAGAAGTGAGAAGATGGATGGAAATTGAGAAAGGCCATCTTAGCATGCAATAGAATGTGCAAAGGGATTGTTTATAATAAAAGTTGTTTCCAAATTGACTATAAAAATATTTTCAGACCACTTCAGCTCACTTTATCTTACGTAATGCCTTATGCAAGAGTCTTTTATGGGAATCAGAGCACTCTTGTTAAAGATAAGGGTACATTCGATGGATAAGACACAGCAGACTTTAATTCAGTTATAAAGTTAAGTTGTGAAACCTTTTATTTTATTATTTTTACCTAAGATTTAGAAATGAACAGTTTTGAACGGTTCATTTACACATTGTCTATTTATTACAATGTGCAGTTATGCATTTGGCCGATGCTTTTATCCAAAGCAACTTACAGTGCATTACAAGGTATACATTTGTTATCAATTCGACATTTTGTTTATACATCATGTGATTTTTGTGTCAAGTGTTGTTTAAGTGTTAAAAACACAATCCAGTGCAAGCTGGTGACTTAAAGGGACACTCCACTTTTTTTGAAAATATGCTCATTTTCCAGCTCCCTTAGAGTTAAACATTTAATTTTTACCGTTTTGGAATCTATTCAGCTGATCTCCGGGTCTGGCGTTAGCACTTTTAGCACAGCTAAACATAATCCATTGAATCTGATTAGACCATTAGCATCACCCTCAAAAATAACCAAAGAGTTTCGATATTTTTCCTATTTAAAACTTGACTCTTCTGTAGTTACATTGTGTACTAAGACCGACGGAAACTTAAAAGTTGCGATTTTCTAGGCAGATATGGCTAGGAACTAAACTGTCATTCTGGCGTAATAATCAAGGACTTTGCTGCCGTAAAATGGCTGCAGGAAGCGCAATGATATTACATAGTTCCTGAAAATACTATATATATAACCAAAAGAGCAAAATATCATTGCTCTTTGGTTATATCGAAACTCTTTGGTTATTTTTTGCGTGATGCTAATGGTCTAATCAGATTCTATGGATTATGCTAAGCTATGCTAAAAGTGGTACCGCCAGAACCAGAGATCAGCTGGATGGATTCCAAAACGGTAAAAATCAAATGTTTAACTCTAAGGGAGCTGGAAAATAAGCTTTTTTTAAGTGGATTCAGTACATTTCTGAATGATTCTCAAATCCCAAACTCAACCAAAATCTGAGATCACCAAATTTAAAATAGGTCCTTATCAACAGCAAAGATTTTTCATGGAAACAACGTGTTGGCTCTGGTGCCTCAGAAGAAAGTTAATTCAAGAACCCTGTTTGTTTTGATCAGGCCCGCACCTGAAGAAGCTGCTCAGTGGCGCGAGTCCCTCGATAAGGTCCTCTCCAACAGCTGTGAGTATATGATGTTAATCTTAATGGCCATTTGGTTGCATTTTGCGTCTTGAATGTTCTTTCAGGCATGACCGCTGATTGGAAGGCTCCGTTGATCGGCCGGGTCTGTAAAAACACATTTAATACTTTGTTTATATCTGCTGGCTTGGAATCTCATAGAAATCTGTGAAAGTGCCCCGGTGCACTTGATTTGGTATGCGTAAACTGCTTGTGCTTTAGCGGGTAGATTAACTTTCAGATGATGCATATCTGACAGAATGTTTTTTAACAGTAGTTTAGATCCATAAAAAGAAGTGAACTTCTCGTACTAAGCCCTAAAATAAACTGTGTTGAAATGTGGGGACACACAAAAAGCTTTGTTATTGAAGACCTCTCATACTGTAGACACAATGGTTTTCATACCAAGACAGTAATATTTACTCAGATGTTCCCCAAACCTAACACTCATTGGTAGATTTAAAGCAAAAACACTGTTAAACTGATTTAGTAGTTTTTATTTCAAATAATAAAAGACACAGTTTTCTCCTAATTTGGTTTTTTAATGTTTTCATGATGTTTCATCTGTTTGTAAAGTCAGAAGAAAATATTAACCCTCACAATAACAGTAAAATCCAGGGCCCGGTTCCCCAAAACGTTCTTATCGCTAAGTAGTTCTTAACCTATTCCTTAACCTCTCTCTTAACTCTATGGCACGATTCCCAAAACGTTCGTACGCTAAGTATATCTTCTGTAAGTCACACTTTCGTAAGGTTGGTCTGGACCATTCGTAAGCTCTCTCTTAGCGTTGTTTGAGCGCAAAACGCTATCGCCGCTGTCTTTAGAAATCAGCGCAGCGCAGTACAAGTCAAAAACTATGGTATGCTGACAATGATTTTATGTTATGGACATTTTTAAGACTTATAATAAAATATGTTTGCAATGGATACAGGACTATTTATGCAGTTGACTTTATTTGGTATCAGAACTAATGAATCAAAGACGGCGCCGGTGTTTGTTCCTCATTGAAATCTGTTCCCTCTATGTTTATAGCGTTTACATCACGTTACATTCATAATTTATTTAGAAAGATTAAAGATTTCAATTGGTTATACTAAAAAGCAATAATATCATGTATTCTATTATACAATTTATTAAATATTTCATATTTGACAGTTTTATGTCTTTTAACATATAGCCTGTCATTTTCTTCTTTTCTCTACTGTTTGTTTTAAAACTGTTATGTTTCCAAACATAATAAATATATATTATACATATAATATGATTCAAACTGTAAAAATAATTGACTTACAATCAAGAACAGTCAAGATACATTTCATAAATGCACACATATACATCTCAGTAGCCATTAAAACTTTCAATGTATATAAATAATAAACGTATAATGTGATAAAAATGCTATAAAATACTACACTAAAGGGAAACATAGGGGAAACAGACTTCCACACAACACCGGCCGCGTAACTGTTAAGTCCATGCCAATTTATTTATTCGTCAACCCTTAAACCTTTTGACATTTTGCCTGACGAGGCTAAATAAAAAAATCGCCTTCCAAGACAACTCATTATGGAGCTGCTAGATCTTCTCAGACCATATTCTCTACCTAGGTTGCTTTTTATTGAAAACATTAATGGTAAGCAATAGCCTACCGCATTAAACAGAAATACTGCAATCAATTCTGATTGTTAAGTACCTTAACAGTCGTATAAAAGTGTATTACATATTTTTTTTTAAGTCAAAACCCATGCCAAGAAGCGGCACAAGTGGCACAACGGGATAAGGAGGGTGGATAAATAGCGAGGGATACCCGGTTCGTCTACCCGTATTTCTGACAATTTGATCATTTAATTAATAGTCTATATTTTACGGATAACTAAACTATGTTAAAATAAATGTGACTGGAATAATTTGAGTAATGTTCCATTTGTATAGAACGTGTTGTCTTTCTTAACGCCGTAATGAACCTTCACGTGAAGTGGAAAATCGATCCCTGAAAGATCGATCGCAAATAATTCAGCACTTTCACTCGGGACAGCGACATTGTAACGTCGTACTTAGAGGCAGCGTGTTAAGAAGCTTCCTAAGAGACACTTCGGGGAACACACTTAGGAACACAAACAACTTTGGTAAGATATATCTTTTTGAGTCTTCTTAGCACGCTAAGAGTGAACGTTATCGGGGAACCGGGCCCTGATCTGTACACACAAATACATCCCACATACAGATAATCCAGGGTTATGTTTAAGTAAATAAATATGCAAGAATATCTAATCTTAAAATCTATGTACAAATTCATCTAATTGAACTTTCAATAAATTTAAAGGCTAAATCTAAGTTTGTCATCCAGATCATTAAAATACAACTGAAGTCATCTTTAATTCCTAATGAAAATATAATAATAAAACATCTGTAGTAGTATTATAATTGGATTTTTATAATTGGCTTTGGAACTAACATTCTTGTGAGATCAGGATGAATAAAGCATATATATATATATATATAATGAAACAAAATGGTTTAAAAGATGCTTTGTCTACACTATCAGAAAAAATGGTCCCTAGCTGTCATTGGGCCAGTGCACTTTCAAAAAATGCACATTTACACCTAAAGAGTTTGTTGTTAGTACCTATTGGTACCAAAATGTATAATTTACCTAAATGGTACATATTAGGACCTTTTGGAAATGGTTATAGATTGAGGCCATTTTTTGACAATTTTGTCTGATAGTGTACAGTACACAGAAAGCCCTTATTAAAATTGTATTATGTTGTTCCATATTATAGAAAAAAATACATACAATACATGCCTTACTAAAAACATTACTTGCATTTTGAGGCAATACAAAGGGCACTGATGTATTTTAAGATATGTCAGTGCAAGTTGTTTTCAGTTTGGACAGCTCTTACATTTATTTTAGTCTAGGACTAGACTAATCACTGTCTGGGAAACCGCCCCACTGGGAATTGTTTGGAGGATTAACTTAAAGTGCCAGTCAGGTCCAATTTCTAAGCTTCCTAATATGGTTAAGGATTCCCCAGCAACAGGTTTGAATGCATGCAAAGAAAAAACACTCAAAATATAAATTTAATATAACCCCATTTCTCAGAGATCACCAAATCTACAAAGCCGTTCAAAGATGCCTTAACCCCACCTTTCGGTAACCTACTTTGCTCTGATTGGTCAACTGAGACAGTCTTCGAACAGTCCAACAATAGTGCAACATGCATTGACCTAGTGCTAACGTGACTTACTGACAAGACATTAGCGTCACATCATTCATCATTAATCCAAGTAATACAATCGTCGACAGACACTAACAATTTTTACATTCATGTAAGCAAGTATGACAGCTAAACAATAACTGCAACATGTGTTAGCCAGACATTAAGAGAAAACCGACATCAATACACATCCTTCATCAATAATCCAAGCAATAAAAACGACGACAGACACATTTTTACACATATGTAAGCTAACCGGCAAAACAGTAGCTTATCTGCAACATGCGTTGCTAGCGTGACTTACTGATAAGACATTATAAGGGTCCATTCGATAGATTAGACATAGCCGACATTAAATCAGTTATAAAGTTGTGAAACCTTTGTAAGAAAAAGAATAAGCTGAACCAAGATTTAGAAATGAACAGTTTTGAACGGTTCATTTACACATAGGGCCCTATTTTAACGATCTGAAACGCAAGTGCGAAGCCCAATGCGCAAGTGACTTTGTGGGCGGATCTTGGGCGCTGTTGCTATTTTCCCGGCGGGAGAAATAACTCTTCCGCCAGGCGCAAATCAATAAGAGGTTGGTCTGAAGTAGGTTCATTATTCATAAGTGTGGTTTGGGCGTAACGTCAAATAAACCAATCAGAACGCTATCCAACATTCCCTTTAAACGCAAGGGCGCAAGTTCCATGGCGGGTTGCTATTATTATGACGGATTTACCAGGCGCACGCCAGGAGCGGTTCACAGCCTAGGAGACCGACGTTCTTGTAAGAGCAGTCAAAGACAGAGAAGTTGTTTTGTATGGGGATAGGAGAAACCCGCCCAAATCAGCGTAGGTTAAACAGGCGTGAGAGGAAATAGCCACACAATAAATAAAAACTATCACCACAATGCTCACCACTATGATTCCCCTTATCTCATGTGTTAATATTTTTTATTGTAACAATTTATGATTTGCAAAAATAACTGTTGCATCTGTGTAGATTAGATAAGCAAATTGTGTGCGCGTTGTGCACGCTATACATTATGGTCAAGCATGCGCCCTTAAAATAGCATAATGAACCACGCGCAACGCGCCACTGACTTTAGACTAGTTTTTTTTGGTCAGTGGCGCAATTGTTTTTTGAAACTGCAAAATAGCATCAGGGATGGTTTGCGCCGCAACACGCCTCCTTTTTTGCGCTGAACCGCCCAGGGAGCGCAAGTTCATTCCCTAGTTTGCCGACGTGCGTCTGTGGAGGGAAAAACCCGCTGTGCGCCGGTGCAAAATACGAATTATACATGCGTCACTGACAAAGTCAATTGCGCTGGGTGCAAGATAGGGCCCATAGTCTATTTATTACAATGTGCAGTTGTGCATTTGGCAGATGCTTTTATCTCACTTGAAAAAGTAATATTAACCACTGATTCTTCACATCTTCATCCTTTGGTAGTGAAAACAACACAAAGTTGCCTTTACAGCTCAAAAAACAGTGTCTTCTCGACATGATGTTAACACACTAACCAGCGGAAGTGTCTGTGGGCAGGTCAGGGTTTTCGTTTCTCGAAGACAAGATTACTCGTAGGCAGAGATTATGCAAAGTATTGCCTTCAAACTTAACAGGCGGGATTTTCGAAAAAATAATATCACCCGAAAACCCAGTTCAGAGTCGACTCCGTACTTTAGAAGCCAATATTTTTTTTAATTTTGCACTTTTTGGTTTAACTATTTTGCACATTGTTTACATTGATGGACAGCTACATGACACACTGAAATACAAGTAATTTTTGATATTGGATCAGTCTGGCACTTTAAAGGGACACTCCACTTTTTTTAAATAGACTCATTTTCCAGGCAATATTAGGCAGCGTCCCAAAAATAGTCCCCTTCGTTACATTCAATAGCAGAGCATTATTTTGGGGCACTGCGTAATATCATTGCGCCACCTGCAGCCATGTTACAGCAGCAAAGTCCTTGATTATTACGCCGGAATGAGAGTATAGTTCCTAGCCATATCTGCCTAGAAAATCACATCTTTTTATTTTCTGTTGGTCTTAGTACACGATTTAATTACAGAAGAGTCAAGTTTTAAATAGGAAAAATATTGAAACTATTTGGTTATTTTTGAGCGAGATGCTAATGGTCTAATCGGATTCAATGGATTATGCTAAGCTATGCTAAAAGTGATACAGCCGGACCCGGAGATCGGCTGAATGAATTTAAAAACTGTAAAAATCAAGTGTTTAACTCTAGGGGAGCTCGAAAATGGGAATATTTTCAAAAAAGTGGAGTGTCCCTTTAAGTTCATCTCTGCTAAAGCACCACCTGTATAACTGAGTGGTTTTTAATCACTTCATTGCGTGCTTTCTTTGGAATACCTTTAAAAAATGCTGTGTTGGGTCAAAAAGGGACAAACCAATCTGTTTGGTTAAATTAACCCAGACATTTTTTATATTCGATGCAACAATAGGTGAAAACAACCCAGCAGGTTCAATTACATCCCAGCGGGATGAAAATATCCCAGGAGTTTTTAGAGTGTACATTTTACCCAAACTGTATATTGGATGACAACAGTTAGGAAACAAATGCTAAAATAAGTCAATATAGTCAGTAATTCAAAAAATTGATCCTTGTAATGCACAGAGCTAAAACAGGTGCCACTTGAATGTTTGATCCTGCATTGTGAGCTGCATTGTGGAGAGATTACATTAAGGACTGTGTGCCCTAGGCAACATTAATGTCTGGATAAGGAGCTGGTGGGGCAGGGGTCTACAGCGGAAGCTTGTCGGCTGCACACTAGTTCAAACACAAAGCTGTACACGCAGCCTCTCCAATGGTTTTTCTTCCATTTTTTTATTCCTTAGATGGCCTGGCCACCTTCAAGTGCTTCCTGAGATCTGAGTTCAGCGATGAAAATATTGAGTTCTGGGAGGCTTGTGAGGATTTCAAAAAGACCAAGAGTCCACTGAAAATGGCCACCAAAGCTAAGAAGATTTATGAGGACTTCATTCAGACCGGTGGGCCTAAAGAGGTTTGTTTGCTTTTTAAAAGATTTTTTCAAGTGGTAATCGTACTCAAGTTCCACGAAACACAGTGAAGCATCGCATTTCAAAAGCAGCCCTTACTCAAACCTCCCACTCATGAACTGTGAATATATACTTAATAACGTTTGTTTAGATCTTTGTATAAACGCTGAGGTCCACAGTTTTCCCCTCTGAAGCTCCCCAAGGAGCTATAAACAGACTTACTGTAACAGTAATGGAATAACTACAAGTTTTAAGGGAAATGAACTTTGATTCAAACACAATGACCATCAAAACATAGTGAAAGGTTATAAGAGAGTTCACATAAATAAAACCATGACATAACAGCATTTCTTCAGAAATTTGTCACGAATGTTAAACGTAGTTTTCGAGTCGGTTTTTACTGGAGTATCTTGGAGATTGTGACAGTTCTTAGGAAGCATGTACACCAAAGCTTTAAACATAGCTGAAAATGCCAGGCTGTGGGCGCTTGCGCTTTGGTTGCTGTGATACTGCTGGTTTGTTTATTGAACGATTGAACGATGCGTCAATTGGTTGTTGGTTGTGGTATTTGTCCCTCCCCATTTCCACAGTGATTGGACGGCCGAGTGAAAAGTGACTTTGACGAACTGAGCGTTTCACTCAAAGTTGAACATTTTTCAAGTTTGGGTGCTCAATTGCCAGTTGTTGGCGTTTTTGGAAAGCATGACGCTTCCATTGGAAACAATTGAAAACATATGCAGTAAACGCCTTGGTGTACGTGTCCCTTAGCGTGCTAACACACAGGCACAGGCTAGGTCGGCCCAAATGAGCTTTCGGTCTGAGTACGGTTCGTTTGGGTCCGTGTGAACACAACAGCCGTACTCTGGTGCGCACTAAACTGCCGCTCCGAGATCGCTCTAAACAGGTGGTCTCGGAGAGGCTGTCACCGAACTCTGGTCTGTGGTGTGAACACTGCTCGACCTCAGGCTGAACCAAATACAGGAAGTTCCCCACATGTTTGAGCCACTGGGCTTCAGTCGTGACGTGAGCCGGTTGTTATATTGTGGGTAAACAACAAACTGGGAAATCTGGGTCCGTTGCAGAGATTCACTGTCTCCTGGAGATTTGAGCTGATGATTTCATAAAGGCAAAGCTGTCCTCCACACACACAAATAGTGACATTTATGGGATTTTTAGAAAACGGCTCTGTGAGAAGGGCTTTAACATTTGCGCAATTTTGCGTTATAGAAAATAAAACTTTGCAAAGACGTCCATTGTTTATCTTCATATCTTGCTAGCTTCGCTCTGGGGGTAAGCGGTGTCAGAGACCAATGACAGAGCTGACCGTTATCACATGGTGTACGGTGCGGTGTTTCGAGTACAGTAAAACAACATATGTGAACACGCACTAACTGATAATTATACAATGGAATTTGGTGCGCTCCGAGGCCGCACCACGGCGCACACCAACATGTGTGAAAGCACCCTTAGGCTAAAAAACTTGAAAAGGTTTAGTCAAAAACTTTAGGACATTTTTAAGTTAAGGCTACTAAAGGTAGTTCACGTAACTCACCTAACCAAAAAAGTTGTACTGCTTAATGTCTTTTAGTTTCTCTACAAAAAAAATTATTTGGTACATATTACTGCATCTTTCAGTTGAAGTGCCCACAAGAGGCACCAGAGGCGCTTGTTTTTTTCTCCATTTTGATGCCGGTTGATTCAAGGTTACAAAGCAGTAAATACTGACCATAACTGGCATATATTTTTTCAGTTCATGCTTGTGTGGCTGTGGGGGATAAAGGACAAAAACAAACACCTCTAGTGGACATTCCATCAAAATATGCAGTAATATGTACCTGGAGCAATGTGATAAATGAGTCATTATATGCTTTAAAGGTGACATATTATGCCCATTTAACAAGATGTAATATAAGTCTCCGCTGTGCGTAGAATGTGACTGTGAAGTTTGAGCTTAAAATAACACACAGATTATTTGTGTTAGCATTATATTTGGGTAGTTTTCATGTCTGTACCTTTAAATCCAAGTTGTTAAAAATAAATCTCGTTCCTGTGAATACAGTCTGAGACAATAGTTAGCCACATAAGCATTACAATGTGCTAATACACACATTTAGAAAAGCTTTTGGGTCAAATGAAACAGTCAGTCAGTGGCCTTGGGCGGGCTTTGTTTTTGTGATTTCACAAAACAGCATGTCTAATGAGACTGAATTGGTTTACTGTAGATTAAAAAAAGTAGAGGATCATTTTTTTTATTGTGGGGTTGTTGTGTCTGCCAATAAGCATTTATGTCCAAACATCTTTTAAAAGTGGATTTTGTATAATAGGTGCCCTTTGATGTAACTTATCAAATGAAGTTAAGCAATTACAACTTGTTTTTATTTATAATATATAGCAACTCATCACTAGATACAATTTGAAATAGTAGCGACATGTTTTATAGAGAAACCAAACATTGGTCAAATAACTGTTCAAACAGTTTGGCTTTAATGCATATTAACTTATACACACATAAATACACATAGAAGCAGCGCAGTGTGATGACCTTAACACACATACCTCGATCATGAATGATGAAAATAAACAACTATCTTTCATTAAAATCTGACAATATTTTTACAGTTAAAAATAGAGAGAGAGAGAGAGAGAGAGAGAGAGAGAGAGAGAGAGAGAGAGAGAGAGAGAGAGAGAGAGAGAGAGAGAGAGAGAGAGAGAGAGAGAGAGATGTCCATATGACATCTGTTTAATTGGCTTTATCACTCTTTTTCATGCATGTTGAAGCAGCAGGTATTCTGGAAGATTGACATCTCCACAGACCACCTAGAGCTCTCAGACACTGCCAAAATGTGTTACTTATTAAACTGAGTGTCCAATTTATACCCCCAGAAAACTTAAAATGTGTGTAAGAAAAGGTAAAAGTCAATTTGTGTCCTTTCTTTCAAAGAAAGAAAGAAAGAAAAGATGAATGACATGACATTTCTTATTTCTAATATCATTTTCAGGTGAACATCGACCATTTCACCAAAGACGTGACTCTGAGAAATCTGGTTGATCTTACACCTGCTGCCTTTGATCTGGCTCAGAGCCGAATCTACAGCCTGATGGAGAAAGACTCCTTTGGTCGGTTCCTGAGATCTGAACAGTATCAAGAACTCATCAAGTAAACCGATTGACCAGCTGCAGGGAGACACAAACAGAAGACCAAACATTAATTTGAAGTCTTTAATATGTTGTTTAAGACAAATGGCAATTATCTGAACTTCAGTTAGCATTACTATAAGTATTTATTTGATCGAATTGGATACTAATGCTAAGTGTTGCATTAGTCTCCCTGCAGCTGATGTTGAAAAGATGTTAACATAAATTGCTAATGCATTGAATGTCAAAGCGAATTTAATAAAAGAAACTTATGATCCGGGATTAAGAGACAATACATGTCACTCCTCGTGAAAGAATGATTTGTGAGATTTGTCATTAGCAGCAAAAAAATATTAATAAGGACATAAAATTGTGTATAAATGTCCTATCGTGTGTAGTTCTACTTTACTGACCCCTATAGACTAAATAAAACTTTAAGACTATACCCCACTTTTATGTATTTTCTGGTAAGTGCAGAAGTGCCTTGAATACTTCTGATGACTATGTTCCAGTTTGTATATCCAAACAAGTGCCATATTTATCTGAAAACGAGGGAAAGGGCTGAGGAATGGGAAAGGAAAAGTGTGGGTTTTTCTTGGAAATGTCTGTGTTAATATTAAAACGCCCAAATGGTAAACAGAAAGATAAACAACTTGAGAAATAACCCACTAAGTATAGAAAGCTTAACTATATGTCAATGTGACATGTTGGAATACTGCAGTGTCTGGGAACTTGTTGTTTGGTTACCGCTATTGAAAGTTGCTAAGATGGGAAGATCAAGTGGGGGGAAATCTCTTTAAAGCACTGGGCAAATATTCAGTTTCTTTTTATTCTAAAGACAATGTTTATTCCCATGCCTGTATTTAAAAGCAGTTATATTACATAATAGAAATCCAACACGTGTTTTTGGCATTTAACCAGAATATCCAGCCTGATCTCACGAGAAATCGTACATATTTTAAGAGTTGGCTAATTTGTATCAATTCATACGAAATTAATTGTGCAAAATCGCACGATTCTCATGAAAAAACAACAAAAACGAAACCAATCCCCCAACCCTGCACCTAACCCCAACGTCACAGGGGTCAAGGCAGATCGTACTAAAATGTACGAATGTGGTCGTATGAATTAATACGAATTAGCAAATTTTCGTAAAATATGTACAAATTCTCGTGAGATAGCTTTTAAATATCATAACAATATATACACCTCATGAATGATATTTACTATTAAGTCTAAACAAAAAGATCTTACTTGTTATTGAAAGTCTTACTGCAGTTAAGATTTGAGGAGTTCAGATACAAAACCCTCTAAGTGCATCTGACATGTTATCTTGTAAATGAGCATTTTTTTATGTTTAGGTTTAGATACAAAGGTTATTACTCAATAACTGAAATGTCACAAATTATTTCACTGTCAAATTTTACTGCAGAACCCTCTAAGTGCATGCAAGGTTTTTTGCAAAAACATCCACTTAAAAAAACAAAGACATAGGAAACAATTACAAAAACACTAAATATGCAACTAGAAACAGATGCATGAAAGTCAATATTTAAAAAAAACTGAACCACACATTAGAGGGCGTCTATGTCACTGCTGCGTCCCAATTCGCCTAGCGCTAAAAGTATGTGTTGGAAAAGTACCTACTTTTAAGTGCAGAACGAAAAAGTATACACTTTGGGAAATACTAACGCGAAACTGGACGACTCAAGCATTTTTTCATTCATTATTTAATTTGTTAGTTCTAGCGCAACTAAAAGTTATGGGTAATATCAGGCATCCATGGATCTACACTTTAAATTTTCACCTTAAACAGACCATCCAGGAACTTTATGGATACTCATTTTAACATACTATGCTTTTGGACATACAAATTCTAATTTCAAATACTATTTAGGAGGATAGTATGCAGATTGGGATGCAGGGCAACATTTGGGTTGTATTCAGGTTCAAGTAGGCTACTCACAAGGGACACCAGTATAAATGTGGTCCATGGTTGTTTTGCGCAAAATTGTTAACATAATTAATCTGTTGTGCACTTAGAGGACTTTGCTAAAAAAAATGTGGCATTTAGCAGATTCTGCCAGAATCAGTATGACATTTCTGAATAGCCTGAGGCCAGGATTAAGTGAATTTGAAAGTATTTGATCAACGTATAATACGTGCCAAGAGCATTCAGTTATTATCGTTATCTCATATATCACAAGGGTGGCATTTAGCGGTGGCATCTGAGCTCCTCATTTACTATTTTGCTTTAGGCATGTGCAGCTATTACAGTAGATTGCATTCATAAGTTTACATATGACATAACAAACATATGTAAGTCACAAGTGTGGTTTATCAGTATACCATTGCATGTTTTGATGATTTCAGATTTTAAAAGTATGTTTCACCAGACACAAACAGCATTGCATGTATATTTACAGTTATATTATAATGTGTATGTGACTAAACATAAATAAGCAGTTGTAGGTGCCTCCCGATGTCCTTACTGATGGCCCACTAACAGAATTTCCGTAGTTCACTGCAGGACAGGATAAGATTAATATGGCGATCAATGATTGGACATCACTAACATAACCTTTAGAACTGAAATAGACAAAAACAAAATGATTTTTATGTTTTTTTTAAATATGCATATGAATAACAAACAGGATCTTTTTGTAATTGGTCATCTTTTCTTTGGGGCAAACTTTTAACCATACAATTGAAGTTGATACTGAATACTGTATGAAAAAATGTTTCGGAAAATGTCAAAATTGTCAGTAAGGACTGACAGGGTACCTTGCTTCTACAAGAAATCTGCATAAGACTACAGTACAGTATATGCATGTATGTTTGTAGTTGCTCATATAAAATCCATAATCACATTAAAGTTCTGAAAATTAATTTATTTTCTATATGTACTGTACATATCAACTGTTTACAACTATTTTTTTTATTTATTCAAGAATGCTTGTCTGATTATTTGATCCACTGGTTAAAAAGTAAGAAGAGCGTGTCCTTTCTAATTCATAAAAAGAGAAAATTGTGCGCCGTGAATTTGTCAATTTCTTTGCCAATTAATTGAACAAAAGAGCTTTAAGTTTTCTTTCCTCTTTAACATGATCAAAGTTATGAATCATGATGGGATTGTTCACACATTGATGACATTCTGACAAGCATGGAATTTATATTACTGGGTCAATATTTGAATCTTTAAAATGCTAAAGCACTCACTCATGCCAGATTCATTCACAGAGGAGCTCTGTATGGGGAATTAAAGATAAAATATATGAGAGAGAGAGAGCAAGAGAAAGAGAGAGAGAGAGAGAGAGAGAGAGAGAGAGAGAGAGAGAGAGAGAGCAGATTAACAATGGGAAATTTCCAAAGTAAACAAGTGTCGGAGGCAAAGATGTTCACATTCATTACCATTCTCACTTCCTTGAAATACACGTTGTACCCGTCAGTGTGGGTCAGGATCTCTGTGCATCGACAGAGCTGAAAAGACATTCTTGCAACTATGACCACGCCACACGCAGCACCTTTTCCTAAATGCCAACCAAAAGAGCATCTGCATTCTGCTTTGGTGATGCTGAGCTGACCTGCTGTCTGAACAAAGTCATGCGTCATTACATTTGTTTTGTTTGGACTGCTTTTGGAGTGGTTAGAAAACTAATTTGATTTAAGTAGGAATAAAAACATCCAGTTAATCTCTGCCCAAAGATAAACTATGGTTTAGGATTAAACTGATATGATAAAAACTAGAAATAATTATTATTTGAATTCAAGTGTGTAAAACAAATAAAAAAGATATATTTAAATATGTCTGATTTATACACAAATATTCTTACACAGTAAAAAGTAATTAACTTGTTGCCTTAAATTTTGAGTTAATTGAACTTAAAATATTAGTTGACACAACAATTTTACATTTGATTTAACTTTTTTTGAGTAAACATTTTT